>NW_017537088.1:0-62531 GCF_001853355.1 Bactrocera latifrons | reverse complement strand
TGAAATCTCGATTATCACTTTATCATGCGAGAGTATAAAATGTTCGGTGACACCCGAACTTAGCCCTTCCTTACTTTTTTTTTTATTTTTCCTCATGTTGTTTTACATAAATTTTGTCATAACATTGTCAATAAATTATGAAAAAGTATGAATCTGTTTGGGGACGATAGAAGATTAAAAAAAAATTAAGCAAATCGGTTGAGTAGTTCGACCGGAATCATGTCCGCCAATTTAAAAAAGTGTGTTTTGAGAAAACCGCGTTTAAAGTTTGAGGTGTGCACTCCGAGCGGTATTATTATTTTTAGGCTTTTTTCGAAACCTTGCAATAGTAAAGTGGGTTTCTTCACTAATTCTAAGGATATAAAGGAACAGCAAATGCAAAACAAGAACAATTCTAAAAATACTGCCCTACTGACCCCTTAATAACGGCTTATGTTATAGTGAGTACTACAGTCAATCTCAATGATTTGTTCCAAAGGAATGCCGTTTCTTGAATCAAATTATAAAATAGTCCGCTAAACTCATTTAATTTCCACAAGTCAAAAAAGAGCAAGAAAAAACCGCAAATCGTTGTAAAGTTTGGCGCTTCATTATAGGCTAACGGTAAACCGAACGTTCAAATCTCAACGCCTTCCGCTGCAAGTTCAAGCATTTCTCAATTGTAAATCGAAATTTGCATTAAGTTGCAGCGGAAAGAATACGGCTATAAAAATAGTTGCGAATAAAGAGCATAAAGAGAAATAAAAATAAAAAATAGAGAAATACAAAATTAAACAACAAAATTTTCCAATTTCAGTGCAACCTTAGCCTCCTCTTTACTATTTCAGTTCTCGCCACGAGGAAAGGCAATCAGCGATTTCACAAGCTTTTATGTGGAAAATGGGAAATTTCGTTACACTCCAGAAAATATGCGATTGTAGCGAAAGCAACAAAATATTTAATAAATTACCAAAATAATAAATAAAAAGATGGCATAATAAAGTAAATCAAAAATATTTTATACTCCACATCTTCGGATTTAATCTTTCGTTTGCTTTTGGAAAAAAGTTCACATTCAACTGATTTGCATAGAAAATAAATAAACATCCGATTTCGGCTACAGAAAATGTGTAAAACAAAGGTTCACATGTAAACAGAAAGCGCAAAGTTTCTTATATAAGCGCCGGAGAGAAAGCGCCCAACGCTGAAAATAATGCATCATACCGTTAGCTGAGACATTTCTATGATAATTGAGGGTAGCAGCTGTCAAAATAACCGCTCTGCGCATACTTTTCAGTTGTACAAAAGTTGCTGTTATTGTTGTTGTATTTATTTTCAATTCTTGGGGAATCTAAACTACTGCTTGAATTTGAGATTTTCCATTCACATTCATAATAATTTGTTTATTTACGTTCGCATTGCCATTTCCCACTATGAAAAAATCTAAATTTCACATTTCGTCCACAGACAGTAGAATTTAAAAACTAAAATTTCAAATTAACTTTATTTCCGTGTAAGAGCTGAGGAAATATAATTCACAAAAAAAATATTTTAATGATAAATTCTATGAAAACTAGGTCAAAGGCCTTAAACATTTTCTGAATTTATGTTTCCTCCCTTTGCTAAGTTTGGCTTGGTTCGAAATAAGACGAAGTGCATGGAAGATTTACCGTTTTACTTTCTTCAATTTCCAACTTCAATAGTTCAAAAATTGCATTGTTGAAGTGATAGGCCTAGATTTGTAGCTTCCTTAGTCCATTGGCCACGATATCTGACATCATCGTTTTAAATTCAACCAATAAAGCAGTTCTAATTTATTTGAAAAGTATTAAAATAATGGTTGATTGGTTGAAAGCCAAGTGTATGTGCTGAGGGTGGTGTTAGGTTAGGTTAACTGACCTAGCTAGTTCTAATCACCAACAGTGATCTCATTGGACAGCTTGAAACAGCGGATCGTTGTGATACCTAATACTTTCCGTAAGGACCATAATAAATCGACAAAGCACTTTGAACCTCAATTTGCAAAAGTAGAACAATATTTTTTTCTCCAAAGTCTTCCATGTACTCTACACACGTCGGATAGTACCAAGGTCGTGATGGAATCAGAACAGATCCTGCGTTAAGCATCCATGTCCACTCAGTATTTGGGTTAGGGCAAAATCTAGGTAGTAATGTTGACTATCTATCCACGAATGGATGTCCGGAATTAGTTTGCGGCTCCACGGGTCCTTTGGTTGTGGTTTGGTATCGTTGTTGCCACATTGTGATGATTTTAGTTCCATTCTCTTCGTTTACGCCTATACACGGCTCTGATAGCTGGTCCAACGGCGGGAGTTCGTCTCCATGGATATCAATGGGTGGCTTGCTAGCTAGAACATCACACAGCGTTTATTTGCTTGCATATGCTTTTATATCTAGTGTCTGTATCCATATTAATGCTGTATATATTATTCCGGCACTCATTGCTTTTGCTATTACAGCACGCCTGCTGGAACGCACGCATCTCGAAACTATCATTCTTGACAGAGATTTATATATTTTTTTTACTATACTCGAAGTATAAGCCAGGTACTGCTTAAATTATAGTTTGGAGTCCAATATTAGTCCCAAATACTTCAGCTGCGGCTGTGAAATAATGGTGAGCGATACCCTTTTTTCCACCTGCCTTGAGTTTATGAGCAAAACTTCTTTTATCTACTCGGCCCTCTAAACTCATTGACGCAGACCATTTACGCTATAATTGCATTTCAGCCAAAGGTCATCCAGATGTTCAGTCACTGCTGCCACTGTGGGTCATCAGCATATGCGATTGTTTTCATGTTTTTTGGTTCATGTATTCTTAACATAATATCTTACGTTAAGTTCCATAGTAGAGGGCCTAAGGCCGAGCCATGCGGTACTCCACTCGAGATCTGAGTGCCCTCGTCCGTGTCGAATAACAATCACCTGCTTTCAAAATAGCTCATTATACTATTTACGAGAGCTTGCGGCGCGCGTATTTTATATAGAACTTTGATTATATTTACCCACTTTGTGGAGTTGAACACATTCCAAGCTTGCAGTATTTTTTTGTATATATTGTGTCACCGTTCTTCAGGTGGCCTTTTTGGTTTTGGAAGTAGAACCAAACATTGTACCTTCCACGAATCGGGGAACACCTCTTCTTCTACATACGCGTTGTACATTTTGACGAACAAGCTGGGCCTCAGAGTGACTGTTTCTTTTAGTGCGCTATTTGGTATACCATCATTTCCAGGCGCCTTGGTAGTTTTGATTCTTTTCGAAGTGAACAACTTTGACAATGTGTGTCCGGTAAAATATTTATCTTGAGCTTCATAGGTTTAAGCTGTTTAGTTATACTGAAAATAAGTTAATTTTTGCTTTGCTAAATAATTTAAAGTTTCCTCTCTCTTAGTCATATTTTATCTCAAAGAGAAGCTCATGCGCTTCTTAGGGCATGGTAGTGCAAATCATGATGACAAAAATCTGCATTCACAATGTTCACGAGCTCGCTACTTGATTAACTTTTAAAAATACAAATGTCTAGGTTCTTGACTAGACTAGGTGATGAAGGTGTCTCCTTTTGCTGTCCTTTTATGCCGAAATGGTTTGATGGAACAAATATCGTTTCTATGAATAAAAACAATGAAAAATAATTATGAATGAAATTCATCTAAATCACTGTTATATTGCCACAATTGCTTATGTAAGTTCTTTTAAACAAACAAGAGGTTATGATTCAGTGAAACGAAAGACTTAAGCGACAAACTTGCACTGCTTAAGAGGCTATAAAGTAGAAAAGAAAAGAAAAGTATATACAAAAATTACCCGATTGAATGTTTCAATTTTTTTTGGACGTAATAAGGTATATTTTCAGCGATATTTGAAGAGTGGCTGAAACAAAGTTTTTCAAACTTAAAGGTATTTCCTATAAAAAAAAAAAAAAAACACAACGACATACAATTTTGAAAATTATAAAAAATTAACAAAATGGCGTAATTTTGAAAAAAAAAATTTTTTTAGTAAAAAATGTTCGTTTTTAATGTCAAATTGAGAATTTTCAACCCATCAAAAAGTACGTTGGTCATTGTATAGTAAATGAATTCAACAATACTCAGTTTTTAGTTGATCCGTTAACTTCTGGTTGAGTTATAATGTCAGCATTTGAAAAATGTCGTTTCGTGAAAAACGAGTTAAAGTTTCATATGTACATATATACAAGGGGCATTCCAAAGTAAACAGGAATAAAAAAAACAGAACAAAAGGTTTTTTCGGCAAAATTAATTTATTTTATACAAAATAGTTTCCTTCTGATTCAATACAGCTTTTTGCAGGATAGAAAAGCATGACGAACGAGTGTTTCAGCTCGTTGGCCGGTATGGCCGCCAGTATATGTACATAACGCATAATAACAAAAAAAATAAAATAAAATAAAATAAAAAATCATATTCAACGAATAAAGCGCAAAGCAATCAACTTTTTTTTCAAGGCAGCTGAATTTTCACCAGTGCTCTTACTAAGAAGTTGTGAGTACCAGCTTTATTTTTCAAATTACCTATCGACCTACTAGAGAGGTTAGGGTATTTTAAGTTTCTTAAAATTTATTATAACCTGTCATATCAATTCGCGGTATATAGGATATCTCATATCGTCAAAGCTATTAAGATTATGAAGGTTGTGCTGAAGAGCTACTGCGTCAAGTAGCAGCACCATTCACAACTGATGGCCAGATTAAAGTATTAAGTCTAGTTCACCATCTGTCATGAATATGGAGCGCAACTTTAACAACGAAAAGCAAATTAAAACAGTGAAGTAGGAATAATGAAATTGTTTCACAGTTATTGACGGTTTTAGCGTGTGAAGAAAGTCATTTACTATAAGCCAATATAAGTTTCGGACAGCATCTAGAGCTGACCACCTCAAAACCTTACTAAAAGACGGGATCGGATGAAAAAATCATTCTGCTGTGGCCAACTTAGAAAGTTAGTACTTGTGAGAACCACTGACCAAGAGTAATAAAGAAGGCTACTGAAAACCAGTGGCTATCAGTGCAAACCAGTCGATTTATGGAGATTCAATGAGAAACATTGAGAAGCATTGAAAACCAGCGAGAACCTGTCAAATTCACCGAGAACTAGTGAGATCCAGGGAGAATTACTTAGAACCAGTGGGCCCTAGGGAGTACCAGAAAGAAATCGAGAGAAGTAGGGAGATCCACTGAGAACGAGGGAGAGCCAGTAAGAGTTCTGAGTACTCGAGGGAACCACTAAAATAATTAAGAGAAACCGGGACAACCACCTGACAACCTGAGAACTCGTGAGAGCCAAAAAGAATCAGTGAGACCCAGATGAAATCAATGAGAACCAAGGAGAAACATAGAGAACCATTGAGAATCAAATAACTCTAAAGAATGCCGACAAAACCAAACGGGTTCCCGGGAGGAAAATATTAAATTAAATATATTAATTCAGTTGTTTCAAAAGAAACCAATAGAGGAAAGAAGAGAGATTTTCTATTAATTTCGAGGATATGGATTCAGAGGACAAAATTTCGTTTCTATATCGTCTAAAAGGTCTGTTTACGAGATCAACTCGTACTACTTTTCGTAGTTGTTGAATTTAAATAAAAGAAAATTATAAACATCTCTTTTAAGGGAGTGTGAACTATTATCACGAGATTGAATATACCAGGTTGTTCAATAAGTTTTGTCGTTTGATAAGAAAAACACAATTTTATGATTCAAAATATAGTACATCCCTGAAATGAGAATGCGGAATTCCGGCATTTTCGAGGTCTTAGAATGGATCTCAAAATAAGCGGATGATGCAACTCTTCGAACACATTTGGACTTAACTCAGTCGTTTCAACTTTTAGGCTAGTGCTTCTGCGTGTTGAGAGAACCTCGAATACGAAGTCGGGCATCTATAATGCTGGAATACAGCAGAAGGCTTTAGTTACGAGCCATTAGTCGTCTGCTAATCTTTTAGCACAACATGAAAACCGGCTGCCATGGTATCCCATAAATACGCGCTGAGAATGCTGCCAAAAGCAGTTTTTATAACAACCAAGAAAATGAGAACAAGTGCAAAGACAATAAATACAAACAATCAGACATTTCCACAGACAAGATTTTACTATGATTCTATTAAGAGAAGTTTAACTTGATGTATATATATATATATATGCCGGTGGCTTGGCTGGACTTGTTTCCAAGTTTTTTCTCATTTTTGTCAACTAAAATTGGTTTCTTTCCTTTTTCCGTTTCTGTGCTTCCACGTAGCTGTTGTGACGGGATGCTGTGCTGAGCTTGCAGCTCATTACGTTGGCTGCGCATGCGCAGGTACGATTTAATGAGCACTAACTATTACGCCACTTTTTATTGCCGATGAAATGAGTCGCCATGCCACTGTTGCCGCACTTTTATTTATAACCGTGGTTTCGCTGCTGCTTACACATCCCATATACATATATATATGTGAGAGTCTCCAAGTGTTTCTGCGTGTGTGCACATGAAAATAGAGCAGCAAGCTGATGGCGATAAGTAAGCAAAGGAGCAAATGGAAAAACTTATTCACAAGATGCGCGTTGCTCGCGTTAAAGAATGACAGCCAGTGTTGCGGCCGACAAGTGCAAGAACAACAACAAATATATTGGCTCATAAAATATGACAACAACAGCAAATGAAGCGCATTTTCACCATTTTTCGCTTTTTTACCCTCCACTTCACTTGCCGTGTGCTGTTGGAGGCGCCGCGCAGGCATTTCGCGGCAGCAGCCGTATGTATGTGCAAGTTTATGTTTGTGTAAAAAAGTTGTAGTAAAACCCATGCTATCTGCTGTTTGCTTGCGCGGCAGTCATGGAAAAAATATTAAAAGAAATTGTTCGGAAAAAACTCACCGAAAACATTTTTATGAATCAATTAAGTTTTTGTGTTTTAATTTGTTGTTACTGCGGCAGCAGTGTTGCCAACATATTGTTGTGAGCAGCAGTGGCACTGCTATTGATACTGTTGCATCAACAACATCGGCGCTCAACTCATTGTTGCTGCTTAGCGGCTTCATTAAACACACGTGTGTAGTTGTGCATTGTTGTTGTTAAAAAAAAAAAAAATTATGCCTAGCACATGTTGCATAGGGTATAACTGAAAGTAAGTGAAGAATTTCCCTTGTCAGATTCGGTTTTGTCAATATTGTGAATTGGAAAAATATTTTGTGGTTGTAATCTGTCTGTTTTAAAATAGAGTTGCCACTTTTGAAAAAAAAATTTAAATCAACTAAACTAACTAAAACATATTGAAAATGTATATGAAACGTAACATTCTTAAGAAAGCTTTTCAGGAAAGACCAGTTTTGAATAGAGTTGCCACCTATCTAAAAAATGTAAAGTGATTAAAATATCAAAATAATACTTACTACATGAATCTCACTCCTGAAAATATTCGTTTGGTTTAAAATTGAGTTGCCACCTTTTAAAAAAATGTATTTCAGCTTAACTTAACAAACGTAAAGTGTCTAAGAAAGCTAATCAGGAAGAATGATTTTTGAATAGCATTGCCACCTATTTAACCAATTTTGGCTGAGTTAATTTTGGAATAGAGTTGCCACCTGTAGAATGAGTTTTTATGTTGAAACTGCCCTGCAAAATACGCGTCTTTTAACAAATACTTAAATAACGTATAAGACAATGATTTATTTTAAAAAAGGTTGCCACCTTTCGAAAAAAATTAAACAGTGATGTGATATTACGAACTTTATTGAAAGCGCAAGAGGTTCATGAAAGTTATTTAATTTAATCTTCTATTTTTAATTTTAAAATTTATTGTAGACGCCATACAATAGAGTTGCCACTTATAAAAAAAGAAAAATTTAGTTAAACCTTATAATGTCCATAATCCACAAAAGGTGTGCTAAAAAAAGACTTTTAAAAAGAACATCCTGCAACATTTGAATACACTTTAACTTTTACTAAATAGAGTTGCCAATTTTTCAAACAAAGAAAACTGAATTAAATGTTTTAAATATTTGTTAAATGCATTGCCACCAAGAACGCATGGTGGAATCTTGATTGGAGCACAAGTGCTATTTTTAGCGTGTAATGCGTACATTCATACATATTGTGCTGAAATATAGAAATTCGTTTAAAATGATAAATTAGAATAGAGTTGCCATATATCCAAAAATAAAACTAAATCTTTCAAAATTTCGCTATATAAGAAACGTTTCAGGAGCTATCCAAAAATAATTTAGGGGTCACTTATTTAGATGTACATATGTATATGTAGGGTTGCCGTGTTTAGAAAAAAGTTAAATCTAAATCTAAAATCTTTACAAAATTTGTGAAACGCTGTTTCTCTTTCAAATTATTTCAGGAAGATATTAAGTTAACTATATTTGAGAATAGAGTTGCCACATATGTAAAAAATAAAATTGAGTAGAACTTAGAAAGCCTTTACAGGTGCTTTTCTTCTAGCAACTAAGGCTATAAACAGATTTTTATTTTACTTTTTATCGATTAGTTTGCTAAAGTGCTCTAATCTGAACACTTCTTTCGAAAATTAAAGCTTTGATTAAGAAATAATCTTTGTCAAATTTCGTGAAGATATCTGGTAATAGCATTAAGTTTTCCATACAAAAACTTTGTTTTGTTGTATGAGAGATAAATCTTATAATAGCCCGACATCGGCGATTAGTGCACGTGCACAAAATTTCATATCGAAATCTCATAGCTGAGAGACTAGTTCGCGAATATACATACATGCAAACATGGCTAAATTGAATCTGCTCGTCATGCTGATCCTTTATATATGTATATACTTCCTTCTAAATGTTGCGAACTTCGTGGCCACCCTATTCAGAGTAGGATTAAATATGTGTGTGTATACCAAATATTATATATGGGGTTTAAGATCCATTAGCAAATAATTTCCATTAACATTTTCATTCCAAAGAATATTTGAATCTTTAGTTTAAAAGTTGTTCTCCATATTACTGACTTATATACATATGTGGTTAGGTTCAATCTATTGCATGCTTTTTATATTCTAGCGAATTTCAAGAACTTCTCTGTTCGGTTCTGGACGTGCATACTCCACACTTACTTGCGCCTTTTTACCTCCGTTCTCACCTGAACTTTTTGCTATCCCGCAGTCATGTTGCTTACCTATTTCCACGGCCGTTGGTGCCTTGTCGCTGCTGGCAATTACAATCTTGTTAAATGTCGCTGTATAACTGACTGAGCCTGTGATTTCATGCTTCGTGCTCCCCTTATTGTCCATGTAGTTGTTGTGTTGTTGTGGCGAAAGGCAACAATGTTGTCAAGCACATATAAACACATAATGATAATAATATTGTAGCTGCAACATGCTGCAGCCGAAGCGGCCGAGCAACAACATTTAAGATTGTTACAATTTTTTATTAAATTAGCTGAAAATGCTGTTCACATGAAATTTATACCATTCTCCGAATTGCTGCCAAACTACTGCCAGCAATTTCCCAGTTAAATAGCTGAATGCATAGCGGCTGGCGTGTTGCTCGCCTAGCTGCCTGGCTGCCTGGCTGGCTGTCCGGCAGATCGCCTGTGGCACAGATTTTTCTTAAAATGTGAAATTGTATAACACGAAGTGATTAATCACTCGGCCGTGGCGTGCGGCCATTGTTCGCCGATGGCAAGATTGACTGCACATTATAGGTATTTAGATTTTATAATGAACCGTTTACTGTAAAATTAGAAAAATTAGACATTTTTTCCGAAGTTGTTCAAATTGTAAGTATTTGCTTAATTAGATTATAGGAGACATAGAGACATGCATGGTTTACAAAAAGCTATTTAGTTTTTTTGTAAGCCATAAATGTTCCGCGGAAATCGTATGAATAAGCCTGAATCTGTCACAAATCTGCTTAAATGTTTTATTTATAATTCCGTTACTTAGCCTGGTTGTCTAAAATTATAAGATCCGATGTGTTGTGGCCCTGATCTGACAAAGCGAGACATTCGAGAAGAAGGTGTTGAGATGAGTTTACCGCATCTTCTTTTGAACAGCTGATACCCAATCGGTGCCCAGTTAGAATTCCCACAGCCATTTAAAGGACACCCTATCACTATAGATTTTAACTTAACTAAGAATATCTCCGTCTCTCTTCTATTTGCAGCATAGAGTAATTTTCATCAAACAGCCTGAAACGGGGGAAATATCACTAGGATATTGAAAGTATAAAGTCCAAAATCGCGATTCATTTTGAAGATGGTCGGTATCCCAGCGAATTGTTTCCAAAGGTCGGGAGAATAATAGCTAGAATTAATTGATTGAGATTAAGGTCGATTTCGAATTTTGCTTCGTCGAATCATACTACCAAAATAGATGCGAATTGTCGAAAGGTATATTTGATCTAACGTTATCGTGAGGCACAATTTTGTTTTGCTGCTCATACGAGTACCTATATGATACGGCGTTCTACGTGAGGTGCCGTGTTGCTTGATCGGATCTGAGACCCATATGCGCTGATGCACAAAATATCTGAGGTTTATAGTAGACGAGAGGCGGACGTGGAGAGACCGCGTGAAAATCAATCGAACCCAATAATTACTCAGAGTCATCTAGTCGTTTGGAATTCAAACCTTAGATAGCTCAGCTGAGCTAATTTTTAATGTATAAACTTTTTATGTGAAAACCACGCCCTCCGTCGAGACTTAAAGGTACGTATTGTATAAGAAACTATATGTAGAAGAACTTACTAGTGGTCACTCATCTCGATTGGCGGTAGTTAAGTATGTAGAAGGCTAAAAAGATATCAACCATTAGACATGCCTTTTCGACAAAATTACCGTCAAGCTAGTTGGTTTTGCTCACAAATTTATTTACCGCTACAGTTCCTAAATAAAGTAAAATATCTATTAAACAAAGAATATATTGGTTGTCAAAAAAGTCTTGCGGTATTTTCGCTAGTTGGCGGTGAGAGCGCGTAGTTCTAGTTTTATTCGTCGCATTGGGTCATGCTATACCTTTTTGGAAAGCTCTAACACGCGTTTGATTGATTGACGTTTCTCTTAAGTCATTCGTGAGTTATAGAGTCGCAAATATGGAGCAAAATAAAGAGAAAATTCGGCATATTTTAGGGTACTACTACGAYAAAGGCAAAAATGCATCTCAAGGCGCCAATAAAATTTGTGCAGTTTATAGACCCAATACAGTTTCCATTTCCACCGCACAACGATGGTTTCAACGTTTTCGTTCTGGTGTAGAGGTGGTCGAAAACTGCGATAAAATCGCTGAATTGGTCGAAAGAGACCGGCATGGTAGTAGCCGTAGCATCGGTCAAGAGCTGAGCATGAGTCATCAAAAAAATGTTTATGAACAATTCAAAATTCAATAAAAATGCTGCAAAAATACCGCAAGACTTTTTTGACAAACTAATATAAAATCGAATTTTGTAAAAAAAAAAATAAATTTTCCATCAAACCACTCGAAATTTTTAGTCTCCCTGTAAAACTTCGCTCCGTCGTTTCTGCAATTCTAGACTTTCAGCCAGCGGAGTTTGGTACTTATGTTCCTACAGATAGCGGTCACACACTCGGTGCCGCCAGTCCGTTATTTCTATCCATAAGTTAATTATTTCACTTACAGCAAGAAGAAGCATATTAGCTTCGGCGAAAGCCTTGCATAAGTGGAATGTTAAAGCAGACCTTAGCGAAGGTGACTTCTCTGCAGCGCGTTTGGTGAAAGGTTTGCTTGCGAGAGAAAAAGTGCGAACATTTCTGAAATATAATTTGAAAAATTTAAATGCAATGAATTTGCTCGCTATATGGAGAAATTTGGCACTTCAGTAGTCGCGCAGACGCTTTAAGCAAAGCGATGTACAGTGCTTTAAAAGCCATATCTCAGCCAAGGTAAATGAAGGTGGCAGTCTGAAAGTCATGTGTAGTTGCTATTGTTGTTAGTAAGCGTGGTGTACTTATAATTATTGTTCTTGCAGCTTTTTGCGACTTTCAAAATGTTGCACGCGTTTTTGCAGCTTTCTGTTGCTTCTTCTTTCGAACTGAGCTAAACTAAACAATGTCTTAATTTTTAGTTTTAGTTTTTCATGTTCTCATTTATGATGTTGAGGAACTTTTTTTCATTTTTTTGTTATGAATTTTTCGTTCATACTTTTGTTGTTGTTGCTAGTGTGTAAACAGCACTTTTTACGACTTCAATTAGCTGTTCGACATAACTATGAGAAAACTTTTTACAAGCCGCAGTTATAAAAGCGTATAAAAGAGAACACGCTCAGCGCTAAAAGCGGATGCTGTGTTAGAGAATTGAAAAATCTGTTAAAGCGACCGCGCTTTGACAGTTTTGGAGCACAAAAAAGCGATAAAAATATGAAATACTTGTGTACATACACAACTCAGTACTCAAGAAATATATGACTTCAAATGCCGCCAAAGCCTCGCGCTTGCGCCCTGCGTACCTCGGCTCATCTTTCGTTTATAGTTCGCTACCTTTGTGGCACCCAGCGCACGGCTGTCGAAAGTCCAAAGTCTTAATTATGCTCGCGTATGAGTTTGTCGAACTCGCACACCAACAACAACGATGAAAAAAACAACAACTAAATCTTTAAATGTTTCACTTCACCCCTCAAATGCCGAATATATGTATTCAAATGTGGTATTTTTGTTGCTGCACCTTCGACAAGTGTAACATTCCGTGGGGTCAAGTTGAAATTTGACAGCAGTTAGTTGGTTGCTTGGACGGTTTATGTAGTTCCTTCACTTTGTGTTGCCCTCTTTTAATGCTTTAAGTGAATAGAAAATGATTTAGCGGTAAAATTAATTGTAACTTTTAAACTGAATTAGTGAAAATTATAACTCTTTATGGCGTTTTAATTATATAAATTTAATGGAAAATTTGCTTCGTGTTCTTAGGTGTTGTTATTGCTGTTAGCTTTTCTTAATAACTCTTTCTTTTCTAGTTTAGTAAGAAACCGTTTAATAAACACTTATCTTATTTAATGAAATATGTAACTTAAAATGGATTACTTTAGACGAGGGTTTACTTTAATATAGGCCATTGTTCGACAGCTCAAATTCGCGACCGCGAGTTGGGGTTCATTTATTCCATAAATTTCGTTCTCAAAGATCTTCTTTAAGGGGTTACATGAGTTTGCGGATTTCAAAAATCTACTTTTTCGGTTTTTGTTTCTTCGTCCAAATTCTAAGTTAAAGTTTTGACCAAAAAACTTATTTTTTTTTTACTTAAGATGATCCTGTAAAGGTTTATCCTTATGTCCGAGGGGTCACTGGAAGCGGCGTCTAAATAGCTGAGTTTAAATTACTTTTTTCCAAAAATTTCAGAATTTGTTGTTTTTCGTTTTTAACAGTAGAAAATTCTGCTAAAATATTTAATTTTTTGTATGAGAAAAATATTGTGCAAAAAGGCTGTGTTTAGCACGCAAAACCCATGTAACAACTTAAAAAAATGTTTGTATTTCTTTCAAATGTCTTCTATTGCCTCTTCGTCAACATAGTTTGCTGACTGCCACTCTTCACCTCAGTTAACATAGAGAACTCGGTATCTTGGAATATAATAAAAAGGGCGTTCCACAGTAAACAAGATTTTTTGAATCTAGCGTTCCCTAATGGCGCCATCTATATGTCTGACTGATGCGTTAGAATCTGCTATTTTTATTGATTGTCCAGTGACAATTTCATGACATTTCATTCATTGAAACCGAAGTTATTGCGTTTTAACCGACAGTATGTTTGTGTTATCGGTGCGAAAATGAGCTTCGAACAAAGAGCCAACATTAAATTTTGTTTTAAAATTGGACAAAATTTTACCCAAACCTTTCAATTGATGAAACAAGTTGATGGCGATGATTGCCTATCCCGTAGCAGATTGCACGAGTGGTTTCAACGTTTTCAAAGTTGTCGAGGGGACACAATGATCACCGGAAATTCCATCGAAACTGTGCGCGAATTCATAAAAAATCAGCCGAAATCATCATTGAAATTCATGGAAATTGAAACGCATTTTGACCAAACGTTTGGGCTTACGAAAGGTGTGTGCACAGTTTGTKCCGCACAAATTGACTGACGACCGAAAATTGCTCAGAATCCGTGTTCACCTGATTTGGCAGCGTGCGACTTCTTCCCTTTCGGAAAAATGCATTTGCCCATGAAAGGAAAGCATTATGCAGACGTAGAGGTCATTCAAAAGGCTTGCACCGGTATACTGGCGGTCATACCGGCCAAGGAACTAAAACAATATTTTGGACAGTGCAAAAAGCTGTATTGAAACTATTTTGAATAAAATAACTTGATTTTGCCGAAAAAAAACATTAGTTCTTTTGTTGTTGTTTTTTTTTTTTTGTTTTTTGTGAAGTCCTGTTTACTATGGAACACACTTTGTACATCCCTTGATTAATAAGCACTATTTTATACCGGTTACTGACTTAAACCACGTGTAAAATAGTTGCAAAGAAAGAGTCCCACCCTTCAAATGCTGGCCATAAAAATCTGAGGTTGCTAGTTGTTTATATAAAATGTTTGTACTTAAAATTAAAAATCCCTAGTCTAGCATTGTAAAGCAAATTGCAAATGTGCCCGGCAGTAAAAAATAAAAAATTTTTTTAGGAACTCAAGTGAATGAAGTAACTTATCTTGGTATTCACCTAGATAGAAGGTTCACGGGAAGAAAGTATATATCTAGTAAAATAACTTGCATGAGGATAAAAGATAGCAAAAAATTTAATTTGGCTTCAATAACTCAATTGAGACATATATCATATGTAAAGGCTGAATCGAAGAAGGCTCTGATTTCCATCAAGACGGGGAATTTTTCCAAGTGCTATGATGATTGGAAAATTAGTTGGCATAAGTGTATCGCAGCGGGTGGGGATTACTTTGAAGGAGATGAAATGGACAAAATTCACCTTTCAATTTGATCGCATTCAACTTTGGTGTACGACCTGTGCACCTAACACAATGCTTCCAATCAGAAACAATCACGTGTTGGCTATGGTACATGCTTAATGAAAATATCCATAAAGAACTTGGTATTCCTATAGTAAAGAAAGAAGTAGAGGGCAGCAGAATACAATATAAAAATGAGCTTCGAGATCGCCCAAATCCATCGGCTAATACTTTAAGACATTGCTGCGATCAAACACACCTAAAAAGAGGAAATATATACGTTCATTCTAGATGTCTATTTTTAAAATATGTAGATTTAATATTTTGTAACCGCGTAAGCGGTGTCTATGCCAATAAAGAAGAAGTGATATTTCCATATCTCTGATTTGTTGTTCTTTTTTAATAAAAAATAATTTACAATAATTATATCTAACCTATTTTCTACATTTATCTCTGCTTAGTGAGACAGATCTCTTCCTTGTGATTCTTTTTTAATCAAACTCAGATATATTATATTATATTAGGTTGTCAAAAAAAGTCTTGCGGTATTTTTATTGAATTTTCAATTGTACATAGAATTTTTTTTTGATGACTCATGCCCAGCTCTTGGCCGATGCTACGGCTGCTACTATGCCGGTCTCTTTCGACCAATTCAGCGATTTTATCGCAATTTTCGACGACAAGCCTTCCGGAGCGTGGCGCATCTTCAACCACCTCTACACCAGAACGAAAACGTTGAAACCATCGTTGTGCGGTGGAAACGGAAACTGCATTGGGTCCATAAACTGCACAAATTTTATTGGCGGCTTGAGATGCATTTTTGCCTTTATCGTAGTAGTACCCTAAAATATGCCGTATTTTCTCTTTATTTTGCTCCTTGTTTGCGACGCTATAACTCACGAACGACTTAAAAGAAACGACTTAAAAGAAACGACAATCAACGAAACACGTGTTAGCGCGTGAAATGAGCTTTCCAAAAAGGTATGGCATGACCCGATGCGACGAATAAAACTAGAACTACGCGCTCTCAGCGCCAACTAGCAAAAATACCGCAAGCCTTTTTTGACGACCTAATACATATTATTTTTACTAAATCGCCAGCAAATTCGTAGCTTGAATCTTTTGATTATCGCTTAATGCGCGCTCATTCCATCATAACTCACATTCCATTATGTAAAATAGTTAAATAACAATAAATTATAAAAATACTTAAAATGAAAATGTAGGCAATTAAGATTGCTTAAGCCAGATAAAAGTAACTAGTTATTACATACAGACACAGTGAGCCAACAAAATTTCAATTTATGCGCTTGCAAATTAAAGAACATTAAATAACTAGCTAATTAGTGTACAAAAGGCCGAATATCTTATTGAAGTTTATGAAAAGGCGCGCTTGAGCACTACTAAACAAATTCAAATAAACGAAAAATGCGCAAAATTATTTAAAAAAGCAGCAATACTAATTAAAACATAGGCAAAATTAATTGGGTGAGCGTCACGGAGGGCGCAGCGGTCGCAACAGGTGGCAACTCCGAATTTAGACGTAAATGAGTGTGTTTCTGTGTGCATGCGGAAAGCCGAAAAGCACATCATTTCAATTTAAGGCGACGCCGGGGCCAAGTGCGGTCAGCGAGGCGAATTGGTTTGGCGTTTGAACTGGGACGCGCGCGGCAGGCAACTGCTCGAGTTAATGACTTCGGTGGCAAACTCAGTTAGCGCGGCAAATTCGGCAATTAGTTGGTAGTACATAAACGAATGTGCGTGTGTGTGTGTGCGAACGCGCAAAAATTAAATAATTATGCACTCAAATTTAAGCCAACACAATGGGGGCCGAAAATCAGCGCAAAAATAAAGAAATTTCATATTACAGCTTCACAGCGCGCAGCGCTTCCATACTAAATACGGAAAAAACTCGAAAATAAATAAGAAATAAAAAATTAAATTAAATTAAATTTTCCGTCAGCATTGTGGTGGAAATGGCGAGCGGCTTCATTTGCGGAAAGACTACATCATTAAAAATGAAAACAATAACATTTATAATTGAGTCATTGCATGGCGCAGACGTGCCGAGCGCCAGCCAGTGCCAAGTTTGGCAGTCGCCGCCATGAGCGCCTGCGCCGCGGTTGCCACACCAATTTGGAGCTGCCGCTGAGTTATTGCTGGCGCGAGCGATTACGCTAGCTGCGGGACCGCAACTGCGGCACTTTTGTTTTGGCGCGGCCCACACGCAACGCAACGGCGCTGTGCTTGTGCGATAGCGCTCGCTGTGCTTTCCACTTAACCGCCGCTTTTTTCGCTTTTGGCTTGCACATTGCATGGCCCGGCGCACGCGTAGCAGCTAATGCTGGCTGAATTGTTTCTCATTTCTTGCGTTTTTTTTTTTTTTTTTGTCAATTTTGTTTGGCATTTTGAAAATTTCGGCAAATTGAATTAAAGCAAGTGCGCGTTCCCATTATTTGCTGGCTGTGGGAATCGTTTCGGGGCTGCTCACTGCCCACAGCAACTCCACACAAATGCATGTATGTGTGCGTTGTATTGAAAACAAATATAAATATATGCAAAAATTAGCTTCACTCAATAGCTAAGTGGGTTGCTGGAAAGTGGCTGAAGTAATAGAAGTGAAGAAATGTTTGGTTTAATAATTCCTTACATTAAGGCATGTAATAGACACTTCCTTTCTCCACAAACCGTGTTTGTAACTGGTGAAGATTCTAGATATTTACGAACATATTGAGTTGGTAAGACATGCTGGGGCAACGTCATATCAAGACCCTTCCGACTGTATCAAATCATAGCTTTATATCAAAACCTCGCACCCAAATAATCTGGAATTGGGGAACTGAAAATGCATCCGCTATTCGTGAAAGCCAATTATGTAACCAGACCATAAGGCGTCTATAATAAGTACAGGCGCTAACTTCAGCTGCATCGAAGCTATAATTTATAAGAAAATTGGGTATAAAAAGATCCTTATACCCGAGACAGACATGTAGTAACAACACCATATGTGTGTCACCAACGTAGTAAACATATACCTTTACTATAGTATTCTTACTACATGTCTGTCACGGGTATTATGTTGATTTGGATCGATCAGTAAGTATAGAACAAACACACTTTAGTAGTTCGATATCGGTGCTTCCGACAAATCAACAGTTCTTTGAGAGAAAAGGACATCTGCAACTTTTTTAATCTTATTTCGCATTCGGAGGGACTATTTCGTGTACATATATACAGAAAGAGATCCATCTGACTGTGGGCTCATTTTGGCTAGCCTATATTGTTGGAAATGTTTCTAGTATACGGATTTTAATAAGAAAGTGATCAGGGCTTCCCTTATTTACCCAAATCTGAACTTTATCTCCTCTAGCGTGTTAAATATTTATATCACTTTACAGCCCGGGTAAGCGAAAAACTTATGGAAAACGAAACATAGAGTTAATTTGAAGTGGCTAATTTTTAGAGATTATTATTTTATTTGAAAATACCAATTACATTACAATGTGCCAAATTAATATTATATAAAATTCATCTCAAACAAATTCATCTGTAACAAGGTCTACAAAAACGAAAGGAAAGAGATTTTCAGACAAACAAACTTTGACGATATGTTTAGCAAATCTAAACGATGGTCAACAATTCCATCCGCTACTGAGTAAACCTTTCGTTTCCAGATAGAACGTGTGCATAGATTTTACAGGGCTTGTGCGGAATGTGATAGCACTGAGTCAATTTCAAAAAATTGTTGAATCAATCATTACCATTATTTAAAACGTTTCAAAATAGGCTCATTATGCGTCGATGCAGCGCTGCCAGCGCGATTTCCAAGCATTGAAGGCGTCCTCTCTGTCATCTCAAAATGCTTGCCTTTAGTCGGCCTTTTCAGGTAAGGAAACAAAAAGGTCAGTGGGCCGCATCTGGGCTGTAGGGCGGCTGCGGAAGCGTTGGGATGTCGGCCTTGGTTAGGCAGTTATTCACAAACGCGATGTGAGCCAGGAAGTTTTCGTGGAGCTCTATTTCAGCCCAGAATGGCGAATGCTAACATTGCATTTTCATTAAACTTACACCGAGAACCAATATATACACACATTTAACTGAGTATATTTCCGAACTATTGCTTCACAAAATTCTTAACTATATTGACTCACATAAGTATTTCTTGAAAAAACGAAACTTAAAATATAAGTATTTAGAAACCACCCTGAAGGAGATGCTCAGTGGGCTTTTTCACGGATTTTTCGAAACTTGCAGATAAGTGCGGAATGGAAGATTTATGTATTCTGTTCTCTATCAAATATAATTATGGGTTTGAGAATCCCTGCAAAGCATTTCAAAGTAAAATGTCCTCTTTAAGGACAGTAAGTATTCATTTCGGTAGAAGACCAGCAATGCTAGTCAAGGAGTGTTTGAGCTCTTTCTCAGTAGTATCTAGTTTCTATGTTATCAAACCTCCTTTTTGTCAAGGTGCAATGGAATCGCTAAAAACTGCAAAGACGTTGAGCTATGATGAGGGACACCCTTGTCCCACATTTATCGCAGTAGGCAGGAGTTGCATCTACGTTGTCCTCTTGCGTTCTGTTGATCGCTGGCCATCTCCAATGCTAATGCGGGAGCATTCCGGCCTACAGCAGTACGCAGAAGATGGTCTGAGTTTATTTGCACAAAAGAAAGGTTCACCTTGCCACAATAGAAATTCTTCTTTATTAGCCTATGTATTATGATAAGTGGCTGGACAAATGTAAGAAAAATGTATAATTATTGATATTAAGAGTTCATGCCACGATGCCGCGAAGCATACTTTTAGGCGAAAACCGCAATTCGCACCATATTCCAGTGCTTATATCTTCAAAGTACAGATTTTTTTACAAGCACTAGTTTTCATATATAATTTTAATAATTCGCAATGCTCCCACATCGAGTTCGTTGCTGAATTCTTTTGTACGGCCAGCTTTGCGCTTGCCACTGCAGTCAGTTGCGCTGTGCGCTTGTTGTTGTCGGTTTATCACCGCTTTCAGGCAATAGCGCAACGTGTGCCTACTTGATCTGTGCGCTGCTACTTTGCATCACAACAACAAAAAAAAAAACAACAGCAATAAGCGCTGGCAACAAGTATGCGCCAATGTACAGCTATAAATGTTGAGAAAATATTGCGAAATTTCTTTTTTCCCTCAGTCCACGAATATTTTACACATTCGAACGCATCAACACCATAATTCATGGCAATTGCATGACTTTACTAAATCAGATAAATGTCACAGAAAAACGACAGCGCTGGCCAAACAATGACTAAGACAAACAACAACAACAACAATAGGTGCTACCAAATCATGCCACAGCAGTGGCAACTGTTAGATGCCCACAGTAGCGGCAAATGCCTGCTTATGTGCATGTGTGTGTGTGTGGGTAAGCGTTAACCAAGTACTGGAGCGTGTGCTGGCGGTTGGGGAGCGAAATTCATAAAAATATGCTTTACAGCAAGCGACGAGTAAATTGAAAATTGCTGCTGTTGTTGTTGGGCAACAGCGGCGGTTGACACCTTCGGCAGCCAGGCAATGCGCCACAAAAGCAACAACGCCAATAACAATAGCAAATGCTTGTTGGCATTGCGCTGAGTACTGGGAATGTGCCGTCGAGCGATAGCTGGAGCTGCACACGAAACTGCCAAGATGCACCGATACAAACACCAAGGTGCTGCTACCGAGGCCTGCGGCCCGCTGCGGGCTGCCGTGTGCCGCCATGTGTGTGTGCGTGTGCATTTGCGTTGCAGACAAAGCCACAATGCGTATGTGTTGGCAGCGTGTTTACAAACATTTCTTTCGAATGCTTTCTTATTGCCACTTTGTTTTGTTTTTATTTCTATAGAAAGCAACAAGACCGATGTTGTGTCAACAAAAGCAAAACGTAATATTTTACAATAAAAACAATGTGAATATTAAATAAAGCGAATAATCAGCGCCAACGGCAGTTGCTGGCCTCTCCAAGTGTGTGTGTGTGTGTCGGCCGTGTCATGAATTACTGTTCGCCATGTTGAAGCAGCATGACTCCGTCACTTCGCTGGAATGCGGCATGCATTGCACACACACGGACACACACACTGACGCATGCACGAAAAGACGTTATTCAATTTTCAGTTTACTCAATGATTTGTTTGGCATTTCCACCGAGTACTTTTATTTTATGTTTTAGCAAACACAATGCAAAAATATTTCTTTGTTAAAAATACCGTTCAAAGATGTTTTTTTTTTTTGTTCAAAGATGTTTTTTTTTTTTGTTTTTTTGTGAGTAGACGTCTCCGTCAAATTATTTGAATTAGTTTTCCTTTTTACACTCTCGCAACAATGTTGCTAAAGAGAGTATTATAGTTTTGTTCACATAACGGTTGTTTGTAAGTCCTAAAACTAAAAGAGTCAGATGTAGGGTTATATATACCAAAGTGATCAGGGTGACGAGGAGAGTTGAAATCCGGATGTCCGTCTGTCCGTCCGTCCGTCTGTCCGTCTGTCCGTGCAAGCTGTAACTTGAGTAAAAATTGAGATATCACGATGAAGCTTAGTACACGTATTTCTTGGCTCCATAGGAAGGCTAAGTTTGAAGACGGGCAAAATCGGCCCACTGCCACGCCCACAAAATGGCGAAAACCGAAAACCTATAAAGTGTCATAACTAAGCCATAAATAAAGATATTAAAGTGAAATTTGGCAAAAAGGATCGCATTAGGGAGGGGCATATTTGGACGTAATTTTTTTGGAAAAGTGGGCGTGGCCCCGCCCCCTACTAAGTTTTTTGTACATACCTCGGAAACTACCATAGCTATGTCAACCTAACTCTACAGACTTGTTTCATTCAGGCATTTCCAAATATACTTCAAAAATGGAAGAAATCAGATAATAACCACGCCCACCTCCCATACAAAGGTTATGTTGAAAATCACTAAAAGTGCGTTAACCGACTAACAAAAAATGTCAGAAACACAAAATTTTACGGAAGAAATGACAGAAGGAAGCTGTATGCAGGCTTTTTTTAAAAATTGAAAATGGACGTGGCGACGCCCACTTATGGACCAAAAACCATATCTCAGGAACTACTCGACCGATTTCAATAAAATTCGGTATGTAATATTTTCTTAACACCCTGATGACATGTACGAAATATGGGTGAAATCGGTTCCAATATAACGCTATTTTGAATTCCATCTGATGCCTTCTCTGTATAATATATACATTCGGAACCAATGATGATAGCGGAATAAAACTTTACACAAATACGGTATTTGAGCTGAGGTATCCCTTGTGGAAAAATTGTCGTGATCGGACTATAACTTTTCAATACAATTAAAATAAATGAAATACAATTCAATACTCAAAGTACACAAATTGATCTAATCTAATTAATTTTACAGCAAAACAAAAAAAAAATATGTAAATGACGGATAATGAAATCTCGATTATCACTTTATGATGCGAGAGTATCAAATGTTCGGTGACACCCGAACTTAGCCCTTCCTTACTTGTTTGTTATTATTTTTCTATTTTAGCAACTACACAAAAATTCTAAAATTATTTATTCTTCTTCTTCTTTAGTAGCGTAGACCCCATTAAAAACGCTTAAAAAGTCTAAAAGTGTTTATACATATTAAATGGTTTGCTTACATGTTATGAATGTTCAGATATCTGAGAAACTTCGCCGAAAAGGCGATAAAAGTAATAGCTTCGGAGATGTCAGCGTATTTGTAAAAAATCTTAACTTATCTTAATCGACTTCGTAACTTTAAACGCGTTTTTTGGAAAAAAAAAATACTCTTTAAAGTGGCTTAAAAACCGAAGTTGTTGTCAAAAATTTCTTCCTTCGACCATTGCTTTCCGGGCAAAAAATGTCTTTTTTGAAACCGACTTTGATTTTTTTTCAATCGGACCACTGCCACGCCCACAAACCACCATTAAGGGAATATCTGTAAAGTGCCACAGCTAAAGCCAAAATTTTGGAAAAAGTGAGCTTGACCCTGCTCTCTATTATTAAAGATTTAATGCACGTATCTCTCAAACAGTTAAAGTAAATATAACCAAATTAGTCCAAGATAAATCCTATAAGAAACGATAGTGTGAAAATTAATGAAATGGGAACATAACTCGCTCACTTCTCATATAACGGTACTGTTAAAAGCCACTAAAAATGAGATAAATGGTGTGAACGGGCTCAAAACGAGATAAAAGCTATGAGCGGGCACCGCCCACTTTTAAGTGAATTTATATATCTCGGGACTCGCTCTACCAATTTCAACCAAATTTGGAACATGACATTCTTCTCGGATTCCTAATGATGCCAGAATGGGCAAAATCGGACTACAACCACGGATACTTCCCATATAACAAAATATAAATTCCATCTGATTCTCTTCATTCGAGTGTACAAATCGAGGTGCAATTAATTTAATAGGATATATCCTTGCACAAATAAAGTCTTTGAGCCACTTTTTGTGAAAAATTATTCAATTCCTGTAAAATACACGCTGTCAGATATATAATTAAAATGCAGGGAGTGTCCCCTCCTGATAATAGTGTGTCTGTGTATCCAAACAGTATTAAATCGGGTCAATACTTCCCTTAGTCCTCATATATCATACTATATAAAGACTTTCGAACTTTCGGGTGACTTATACTGCATATATCGGCCAATTTGAATCAATGAAAATGAATTAGCATAGTTTGATGATAGTAGTGTATCCTTGTGCCTAAAATTGGGCTAAAACTTGATCTAGTCCTTATAAAACTAATATTAAAATTTTCGAATTTCAGCTGATTTCACTCCAAATGATCGGTGATGGTATGTGACCTACCTTAGTGATTTAATAAGTATGTGGCATGATAATAATTAATAGATAAAATCAGGTCGATACTACCCCGAACTCCGATATACTACATATGTATGGTATAATAATTTTCGTGTTTCTAACAAATCTTATGTCGAATACTTCTGTCATTCTGTCAGGTATGAGTTGTATATAAAAATGTATGATTTTTTGGATTACGATCCTCTGTTTGACATTTCACATCTTAAGGTTCTGGCAATTTGCAAGAGTATAAAATATTCGGTTGCTGGCCCTTCCTTATTTATTTTTTGTTTTGTTTGCTGGAAATTTTTCTTTTTACAGCCAGACACCTTCTATATGAGCTCTATAAATTTACACTTACAAGGTGCGTTTCAAAATAAACAGGACTTCACAAAAAAAAAAACAGAAGAAATGGTTTTTTTGGCAAAATCAATTTATTTTTCTCCTTCTGCTTCAATACAGCTTTTTGCACGGTCCAAAAGCATGTCGAACGAGTGTTTTAGCTCGTTGGCCGGTATGGCCGCCAGTATGCAGTGGAAGCCTTTTGAATGGCCTCTACGTCTGCATAACCCTTTCCTTGCATGGGCAAATGCATTTTTTCGAAAAAGAAGAAGTCTCACGGTGTCATATCAGTTGAACACGATGAGTAGTTAATGGTTAAAATATAATTTTTGGTCAAATAATCGGTCACAAGCGTCCATCGAATGGTGGATTCTGAGCAATTTTGGTCGTCAGTTAATTTGTGCGGAACAAAAGGTACACACATCTTTCGTAAGCCCAAATGTTCGCCCAAAATGCGATAAATCGATGTTTTGGAGATGTTCAATTCCCTTTCCAGGCACTTCAATAATGATTTCGGCTAATTTTTTATGAATTCACGCACAGTTTCGATGAAATTTCCGGTGATCATAGATTTTGATTGGCCCACATGTTGATCGTCATTTATGTCCTCACGGGCACTTTGAAAACATTGAAACCACTCGTGTACTCTTCTACGGGATCGGCAATCATCGCCATAAACTTGTTTTATCAATTCACGTTCCGGTAAGAGTTTACCCAATTTGAATACAAAACTTAATGTTGGCTCTTTGTTCGAAGCTCATTTTCGCACCGATAACACAAACATACTGACTTCGAATCAATGAAATATCCTATTGTCTCACTGGACAATCGATAGAGATAGCAGATTCTAACGCACCAGTCGACATATAGATGGCGCCACCAGGGGGCGCTAGATTCAAAAAGTCCTGTTTACTTTGGAACGCACCTTGTATACCGTGACTTGACATATTAAGATTGCTATGATGTTTGTAAGACTCTAAAGAATTTTGCGCGTATTCTTTTCTCGCCAAGAACTTTGTCATTTGTGAGTGTCACTGTCGGACTACTATGCCATATATCTCCTATAAATACTGAATGATCATAATCTAGTTCTTGTAAAAAGTGTTTTTATTTCTGGTTTGTGTTATAAGCTAACTTTTTTTCTTGCCTTGTTTATTTATTTATTAAATAAAGAATAATAAAAAGTAAATTAACACATTTTTCTGACTAGAATGTGGATATAACTACACAATCGATTATATTGACTACATAAATATGGCCCGAAAAATCACTTAAAAAAGTTCTAGCGCAATCTAAGCATTAATTTTCGGACCCCTTATTTCCAAACAAGTGTTTTCAAAAAGCATTCACGTTCCACATAAACGCACTAAGAACACGAAGTTTTATGAATGATCAGATGCTGATGCTGCGTCACCTAATATGCAAAGCAACATATTATCAATCAAATTATCAAAATGGAAATTTAGTTTTTTATTGCTTACAATTCACAACATCATATTTCATTAGTATGTAACATGCAATTTTCAGCTTCGGCTGTGAGATATCACCAATATACATATAACCAGTTTATAACCAAAACTAAAACTATGTTTCAATATGAGAGGTTTGTATAATATTATTTCTCCTACGCCTTTAAACTTATGTAAAGCGATGTTACGTTAGTTTGTATTTTACGTGGCTTTACGAGTTGCGAATACTATGCTCAGTAGGCCGCTTACATTGACCATAAGGTGAGTGAAGCGCGCGGAACACATTCTTTGCAGAACAGGAATTTTCGTAATAAAGTTGAACGATTTATAAACGTTGTTCAAGCGTAAGTCTTTCTTCGATGAAATGCCAAACAGAATTGAACAAAAATAATATGACAGCTTGACACGCCTCACGCGTGATGTGTTAGAAAAAGGCTCTACTTGGATCACCCGTTAGATCATCAATTGATTATCCATATGGACACTTTGCAAAAAACATACCGTTTGTTAACAAATAAGCGCTTTAAAGTGGCTCAAATCGTGCGTGGAATTAAAATTACTGAGAAACTAATGAGGTGTCAGAGAATAAACCAGGCATAAACTCACTTTATAAGGTCCTTTAATGAGGGTGATCTCAGTACTTTACCATTATAAGGATTTAACGCAATAATTTAAATGTTCATATTTATGGAAACTATAGCACGCAGATGATTTTGCAAGCAACTTATTCTACCATAGTTAAATTTATTTAGATTTATTACCAGAATTTGAACGTTTATTTAAGAAAAACCTTGAGATAATAATATGCAAGGTATTGCTCAACTAAAGCTTAAACCCTTTCCCATATTTGTGGCATTTGTTGGATTCGGTCTCAAAAAAATTACGGTGGCCAAACCAATTTTTGATATCCTCTTCGGATATGTTCGGTCGAGCGTTGTCATGATGGAAAACTATTGCCCCGTGTCTAGTCGCGAATTCCTGGTGTTTTTCCGCTTCAATTTGCTTACTTTTTGTGGGTAGCGTTCTTCATTCATGACATCATTTTAGAAGATCATAAAACAGCAGGACCTACTGATCTTATTGCAGGTCTCCCATAGAGATTATGCATTTGGAATTGTCGTAATGAATCAGCTGCTCTCCCATTTTTGAGCTCACCAGCATCGTAGTTTCAGCGCTTTAGCAGCTGCATCAATTTCGCTTTCCAATTCTCAAGACTTCAATATACCATAAATTCGTTAAGAAAGAATTTTAATTTTAATTCAAATAAAACTCTGTTTTTCCTGTGATAAACTCAAATACAGCTATCGACGACCTTAACAGATAAATAGAGAATAGTGCAAACAGCTTGAACTAACTGAAATGTATCTAAACTACTATGAATATTAACATTACATGTTATTTCTATGAAATTAACCTTCCCATGCTAAGCAGTGAAGGGTTGCCAAAGTACAGCGGGTACAGCCGATTTCGGTGAATAACTCTCGATAATTGGATACTGAGAATGTTACTAATAATATTTATTGGAAACAGTAATCCTAGTCACAACATCAATTGAGAACGTGAGTCTGGTTTCGGTGTCTCTCTCTCGCTGTTACAAATTTCATTACACTGCCCTCTAGAAACAAGATTAACTAAATTATCATCAGTACATAAAAGC
Organism: Bactrocera latifrons; assembly: GCF_001853355.1. NCBI lineage: Eukaryota > Metazoa > Arthropoda > Insecta > Diptera > Tephritidae > Bactrocera > Bactrocera latifrons. The sequence goes on along the minus strand of NW_017537088.1, from coordinate 35,369 downwards.
TTACTTTGCGCAGCGCTAGCTAGCTGCTCGTCACTGTGGGAATGTTGGTTGCCAAATTTTTCGCGGCACCAAAATATGCATAATTCATAATTTTCAATATAAATGGAGCGAAAGTAAATAAAGAAAAAACAATTAACTGCCAACACGTCCGAATGGCAATCAAAAGTATATTAAAACTACAGCAACAGGAACAACAACAACAGTTGACGAGCAATAAAAAGAAATGAATGCACTCATTCATCAAGTCAGCAAGTCAGCACACTCAGCTGCCACTGCCACTTGATGTGCTACCGCGGCAGGAAGAGCATTGACAATGAGCTTGGACTGTTGCATGTTGCAATTAACAGAGCGCTATGTATGCCCGGTAGCTTACGAGTATGTATGTGTGAGTGTGTTTGAATGCGAAAGTGTGTGTGTGCTGTATTAATTTGGCATTTTCGTGTTAATGCTAATGACTTAACTTGCACCGTTGCACAAACGAAACGAAAAGCTTTCGCTGCTTGCCTGCCACAGCATTAATTGCCACGACAGCGACGGCGCAGACCGAAAAAATTGTATGCATATATGTGTGTGTGTGTGTGTGTGTGTGCTATCATTTTGGCTGCATGTCACTAATTTATGAAGAGCCAACAACAATAATAAAAGACGTCAAAATGAATTGCAACAAAAATCGAAACGAAATGACGATGAAGGAGCTGCTGCACTTGTCGCCGTCGGCTTGGTAAATGTAAAAAGAATGAGTAAACAAACAACAACAACAAAAGCACAACAGTGTCAACAATCGCCGTGGCCAATGTCACGCGGAACTTTTTGTTGCTATTTTATGGTCCTAAAATCTGACTTCGCACACCTCCTCCTACTTTACCTGCAACTCTTGCTGCACCTGAAACTAAAGCGCAACACACGCGAAATGTGAACAAATTTCTACTTTTACCGTTACAGTTAATTCTGACGATTTTTACAAGCAACTTACAGAATCGAAATATTCATGCTTTTTATAATTTTTGGTTTTTGTAAAAAAAGTGTATTTTTTTATAATTTTTTATGGCTCCTACCGAGTCATTCCTGTATTTCCCAAACATGATCACCCTATGTTGTTGTTGTTGTTGCGCACGCTGATGTGCTTCGTCATTTAAAATGAGTGTAATTAAGTTAAGAAAGTGCGCGTGTCCGTGCCAAAAAAGGGTGAAATGGCCGCCGACGCTGTGAAGAAGTTCGCCTACTATGGTGGCCTTCAAGAGTAAATGAACCCTAAGCAGAGCTGCGGGGTAAGAGATCGGTATCAATGATGCATTGATAGAGGGCCCTACATATATATGTACATATGTCTTCCTTTGAAGACAGGGTGGCGCACGAATCGTACTACATGAACAAACTGTTATAATTTTGTTCTGTGTGAGTAATCGACTTATGTTTTTTTTTTATTTGCAAGGTTATTATTTAGGTATTTCAAAAACGAGTGGTTGGGATACAAAAAGTTCTACCCCCAGTAGATGGACCATTTTGATGTTGGTAAACATGTTTCCGAACTTAGAAGTATCGCAAGCAGACCGTAACATCGAGATCCGCTTGGATGACGGAACTTCACGTAGAACCAGTCTCTTTGTAGTGCGCATTTTCAAGAAGGTGTATTGTCGGGCCATACTCCTTTGAAGAAAACGGCGTAACAGTAACTGTCAATGGGCACCGCTATTCAAAAATGTTGAATGAGCTTTTTGTACCCACAACTTCGCCGAAGGTCAGCAAGAAGGAGCAACTGCAGACATAACCAGAACTGTTACCATGGATCTCCAGCGAAAATTTGAGAACCAAGAAACTCCACATTCCACTCCGCTCTCACCTGGCCTGACTGCAATACACTTTTTTATGGAGTTATATCAGGCCGAAGGTGTACAGAACAAACCCCAAAATATGAATTAATTGAAGTAGTCCATTAAGACGATAGTTGAGGCAATCCTGACTTAAACCCAATAGAGATGTGACTTGATGGAGTCAGGCTTGAGTCAAAGTATGCAAAAACTTAAATATTCATCGGAGTTCTTATAAGCTATTGCTGCATAATTTTGAGGAAGATTTTGAGTCCTAACAGTCTTCTTAAGCTCTCACTTGCTTGGCTGCGCTCTAGATCAAATATGTTTCCCTACAACCTAATAAATGTTAAACGTCTTCACCTTTTCATAATGTGCAACAAATTCATGTAACGATTTTATGTTGTAAAAATTTGTTGGAAACTGTTCTCTGTTGAGTACCCAGTAGCACCGGTGGAATAGACGAAAAGTTTATGGCCTCGAAAGCCGTTCATAGACTGCGGGATTCTGGGTACTTAGATGACTGCGAAACTGGGCACTCTGACACCCGCGCACACTTTGAATTCATTGCAAAAAACTTCTATTATCAGGTTGCCGTGTCTTGCTTTGGCTGTCGTCCGTTGGCTTTTTGTGGTTCACTACCATATTGTTTGGCCTCAGACCGATGGTCAACTACCAGCAAAGTATCTCTGGCTCGGAGTAAGCGAACTCTTCGCTCTTAGCGAAGTCCACCTTTAATTGGTTACAGAAGTTGTAAATGAACACTGTTTGAACATTTTACGGGATGGCAGTTACTTGAGCTGTACGAAAGAAGATGGGATAGAGATTGCAACACTTGTTACTCGAATGCACTGCTTTTGCCAGATCAAGGCAAGATCATCTAAGATCTCACACTTTTAGACATCCAGCTGAAGTAGCGAAAATAGAAACAAAGCACTTAAAGAGATTTGTTTAAAATAAGTTCAGGGCGTTTCGCCACTATCTAACTATAGGAGTTTTCCACTAGCTTCACAAAGGACTGTATATAAAAGTGTGCTCCTCTTCAATGTTGAGGAAACAGCCATCTAACGTGACTTTACCTACTCTATAACAACATTGTTAGGTCAATATGAACTTCATGTAAGATTAACCCATCAAGATGTGCTTTCTTAAGAAAATTTTGAAGAAGTTTAACCTAACCAGTCGTTTGAAGCCAAGAAATCATTAAGCTTCATACAGCTCGATCCCATGCCGCCCCTGAATTGCCCCTGCCATTCTGTGGTGGGCAATGCATTACTCTCAAGAAGGAAAAAAAATTGAAACCTCAGGAAAATAAAACAGCGAAATTCTCAAACAGTCATGCTATCATGTTGCATTCTCGAAAATCAAATATGTTCTAAAAGAGAAAAGAATATGTTCACGACCAAATTCTAAAAAAAAATATCAGGAAAAATTGTTTGCCTGTAGTTGGTTATATTTACTCATAAAAATCTAAATTTGAAGGTGTAAATGTAGATATCTTTCAGAAACCGTAGGTCTGAGAATTCTGTATATGTAGTAGTATATATATATCGTTAAGTATAAATTATTTGTTTACTCTGAAAATTAAAAAAAAAAAATAAATAAATAAATTTAAACACTCGCCACTTTGCATGCATCAACATTTTTCAGCTGCTCACCTTCAAACACTGGAGTGCATTAAAAATGCATTAACATTGAAGAACACACAAACTATTTGCAATGGTGCGCATGCGCAGTCACGAAAGGCGTCGTCGTGTTCACTCCAAACATTCTACTTTACGGGTATTTATTCATAAATTCATTATTTCCTTAACATTGCCAAATTGCGGTTGATTTGCATTTGTAATTTGGACATATCGTAAAAATATTTTAGGTTTTTGAAGTTCTTCTTCATAACTTTTTACTTACAGCGGAGCAATTAAAAAGACATGCAAACGCCGCGCTCTAATAAACAAAAGCGCATGTGCTGATAAAAATGCACTTAATTGCATGGCACATTCGCCTAAGTGCATACTTAGGTGCTTACTTAGTAAAGTGAGCGCAAAAATGCAGGCAGTTTTTTTTTTAAGTTTATTTCTTAAGCGTCAATTGTAGATGGGAATTTTATACACGCGGTATAAATATAATTAAGTATCAACTAAAAGAAAAAGGAAAAAATTGGAAGTCTGCAGATAAATGTTTCAATAAATTTTTCAAAATGTTTGCCTCGAAATGCTCTGAGTGCATAATGCAGCCATAAATAAATATGGTTTGACGTTTGTTTCCCTGTATAAGCTTGATTTCAATGCTTGCTATCGTACAGCTGTGGGCTAATTTCAGTACTGGACATGTTATTAAATCTTGGTGGGCTGTAATTGTTGCCATTCCGAACTTATGCTTTGGATTGAGCGGCTACTCTTAGTGGTGGTAACGAGGGCACTGGCATGCACTCCCGACTTCCTATCAGTTAATGGCGTACATGGAGTCAAACCACCACCAATTGCAGGCTAAGAGCTTGCGCTGATGCGAGAATCGAGAGAGACCCTTGCGCAGCTCCTTTTGGATACTGTAGCAGGTTAAACTTCTGCTTATCCAAAAGAAAAATACTTAGAGTTGCACGTACAAAATTATATAGTAACACCACATCACAAAAAACAATCACCTCCCCCCCATCCCAATTTTCTACTTTGTATCCGCCCCAAAGAATAGGTAGGTGGTGGCATATCAAACATACGTCACTTGTGGAATGAGTCCCCACATGATACTAGCCACCTCCTGACCCCGTCAAAGTAGCACGTTTCCTGCACCGTGGGATGACATCGATGACAACTCATCTAAATCTTAACATCCTAATGTGAATTAGGTACCCATTACAACAACAACAACAAGGCACTGAATCTCTATCCATCGATCATAGGGGACAGGCCAAAAACCGATATTAGCCCAGCGCTGGTTTTCAATTAGGCAATATTTTTTAAGAGTTGGGCGAGCTGTTACATGATTTTTACTCAATTTGGTGTGCCATTCATAACGAAAGCAACTACTTTGGAACAACCTCCGCTAATCGTAGAAACTCTTATTACCAAAATATAGATTCGATTCGCGCGTTGCGTTCAACATTCGTTCGACATAATCGCTCAGAAGAATTCGTAATTCGAACAACACTGGATCGTTAAGCACCGTATTTACTCTAGTGGAATGGATCTAACAACCATCACAATGCAAGCTTTGTCCACTCACTATATGGAAGATTTTGAGAAAGGATCTTAGTTTCAACTCCTGTAAGATTGGAAGCCGAGTACCATCAATCAGGTCACATGTTCGGTGATTGGACCCAAAACGAGAAACCGCAGCTGATTTTTATAAGAAAGTTTTGTTCCACAAGCAGAGTTAAGTTAGGTAAAATAGCTTAAGATAACCATAAATCTGACTTGGATTATTAGAGATCCTTGTCTGTTGTGGGTATCACAAGATTGGATCAGAAAAGTCGTCAGATATCTAAAAAGTGTCTAGAGTCAGCCATTTACTTATTCAGCGCGCTAACATCTACTCTAGCCAATTTTCCCGTTTCCTAAAACGAAACGAAACAAAGTTACATACTCAAAAAGTCACTGTCTTCTGGTGTGCTTTGTAGGCAGAGGGAGTCATTGAGCCATATTTCTTCAAACATAAAGCTGGCCATATTGTTAGACCTGTGGCGTGGCCCCCAAGATAAAGTGAGTTAACGCTGCTGCACTATTTTTGTGGAGTCTGCCAAATTTCTTGTCTACGCAGATAAGTCTTAGATGATTGAAGCCTTTGTAGAAAGGCCCCAATTGCTGCAAAAAGTGAGCCCACGAAAGTTGCGCTTTTCGCTTGGAATTTATTCGATCCAGCCGCGGCGATCACTTGCTCTAAATAATTTTTAGAAAATAATTGCAAACTCTCACCTTCATAATAAACAAGTGCTTTAAAAAAAAATCCTAAATCATTCGAGGAGAATGAAGCTTAGATCCATTCCAGTTCAACTCACGTCTTTCCTTGTCAGCTCACCAGCTTTATAAGGGGTTTTCAAATAAGAGCGCTACAAAAACGGAGAAATGGGATATCAATGAAATCCTCTGAAAGTGTATTCGATGCTATCATGTATGGAACTTGATTTCTTTTGCATAGGCGTCATAAAGTCTAGACGCTGAATCGAGAATTTTCAAGCGTAAACCACCCGATATCGCTGCAATTTCATGTTCCATGTTCATACGACATTCATCAATCGTCGCTGGCTTATTGGCATATACCATAGCCTTGACGTAACTCCACAGAAAATGCTCCAACGGCGTCAAATCATGGCCTTTTGACTGGGCCATTTCTTGAGATAACACGTTCACCAAACTTGGTTTTCAATAAATCGATTGTGAAATTCGCTGTGAGGCTTGTGGCGCCATCCAATTCGGGCCAATAGTATACGATTACCATTGCGCGTTAGCGATTCCCGTAATTTTTTCGGGATGCAATGGTGACTCATGGAGTACGTGGGAATTGCTGCCTGACTAATAACGCATATTTTGCATATCGACGAAGCCATTCAGCCAGAAATTAGCCTCATCGCTGAAGATAATTTCTCGATTAAAATCCGAATCATTTTCAAGTTGCCCAATTCACGAACATACGACGATTCTGGTGGTCAAGCGGCTTCCGTTCTGGTGTCATTTGATCTTGTAAGGATGTAGGCCAAGATCTTTTCGCAGACTTCGCCCAACGCTTGAAAAAGACGTGTGAGGGAATGATTTGGATCTTCCTAAATTGAAGCGCCAGCATCATCAATATTCTCGACACTACGGATACTTCTTTGTCTCACTGGGAATATTTTGTACTGAGCCAGTAGTTGCTCAATATTTGATCTGACAGGACGATTATGACAATCATAAATTGGACGTAACGCTCTTGAAGTTGAGTTCGACTTGTTGTTGGATCGTATGATCCATGATGAATATCTTATTGAAGGGAAATGTCGGTAGAGACCATCATTTTATGTCCCTATCGGTCAACTTTTGTAGCATCTCTATTGGAAACCCTGTTAGTTACGAACGATTCCGGTGGGGCCTTCTACTGTAAGTCAACTATCATTTTTAGGCAGAGGAGTAATAAGAGATTACGTAAGAAAGAAATTAAGGGATAGGTAAAGTATTACTTTAGAAAGCATGCATAGCTATGTATATTAAACTCCTAAATTTGAGCTGGGCTTTAGCTGGCTTGATAATTGTTTCCAAAATGATGCAGTTGCCGGTGGTTTGCTTCCTGATGCCGACAAAGTTAAATAGGGTGTGACTCCATAGTGTTGTGATGGAGGCTTCAAGCACGCCAAAATTTTGTATTTCCTTCTCTCCTTTCTATATATCGGGTGATTTTTTTGAGGTTAGGATTTTCATGCATTAGTATTTGACAGATCACGTGGGATATCAGACATGGTGTCAAAGAGAAAGATGCTCAGTATGCTTTGACATTTCATCATGAATAGACTTACTAACGAGCAACGCTTGCAAATCATTGAATTTTATTACCAAAATCAGTGTTCGGTTCGAAATGTGTTTCGCGCTTCAGCGATGAGGCTCATTTCTGGTTGAATGGCTACGTAAATAAGCAAAATTGCCGCATTTGGGGTGAAGAGCAACCAGAAGCCGTTCAAGAACTGCCCATGCATCCCGAAAAATGCACTGTTTGGTGTGGTTTATACGCTGGTGGAATCATTGGACCGTATTTTTTCAAAGATGCCGTTGGACGCAACGTTACGGTGAATGGCGATCGCTATCGTTCGATGCTAACAAACTTTTTGTTGCCAAAAATGGAAGAACTGAACTTGGTTGACATGTGGTTTCAACAAGATGGCGCTACATGCCACACAGCTCGCGATTCTATGGCCATTTTGAGGGAAAACTTCGGAGAACAATTCATCTCAAGAAATGGACCCGTAAGTTGGCCACCAAGATCATGCGATTTAACGCCTTCAGACTATTTTTTGTGGGGCTACGTCAAGTCTAAAGTCTACAGAAATAAGCCAGCAACCAGCTTTGGAAGACAACATTTCCGAAGAAATTCGGGCTATTCCGGCCGAAATGCTCGAAAAAGTTGCCCAAAATTGGACTTTCCGAATGGACCACCTAAGACGCAGCCGCGGTCAACATTTAAATGAAATTATCTTCAAAAAGTAAATGTCATGAACCAATCTAACGTTTCAAATAAAGAACCGATGAGATTTTGCAAATTTTATGCGTTTTTTTTTTTAAAAAAGTTATCAAGCTCTTAAAAAATCACCCGATACATATGTACATATGAATATGAGTATTACCGTGCCTTTGTTCCGTAAAACAATTTTAGTATATTGAAAACGTAGATTAATTGCAAAGCGCAACGAATTTGGTTGACAAATATTGGGAGCACAATATGGCTAACTGAAAAAGGTATATGTGTATATGTAAAATGTGTTTACTTTCATTTCCACACTAATTATGCATGGCGGCGCGTAAGAGCGCGTGTAATCTTGAAAAGAAATCGATCCCAATGGGTGTTTTCCATCGAGTTTGTCGCTGCCGTCTTTTGAAGGGTCCTTAAGAAATTGGTGGTTGTGGCGCAGCAAGACCGTTACGTGTGGCGAATGTTTACTTAACATTTTAAGAAATTTTCTTTATTATATTTGGTGTTTTTTCTCTTCCTTTCCTTAATGGTGTGCCCGCTTTACGGTGTTTTCTTTGGACTCCTTGGCTGCTGTAAATTATACCTTAAATATGGGCGCAATGAAAGCGTGTTTACACATACACTCATGTGCGTGTGTGTGTGTGTTTGCGTGCTAATGTGAAGTGTTGCAATTTCTACGCAAATTATATGCTGCACAAACATTGAACACCTCGGCACAAAAGGTGGCGTGCAACAAGAAAGGCTGGAGTGCACGCATGCGCAGGCGCAAATGTAAATGGCGTTGCGAACACCTCGGCGCTTAAGAAGTGGTGTGAATTGAAGGAGCTGTAAGTGCCACTTATATTTGAGGGCACATACGCAGAAACACACAATCTATATATGTAGGTGTAAGAAGCGGGTTTAAGGCTGGCAGACGGTGATGTTTGAGGCCGCTTGGACCGGACTGGACGCTGCGCTGGCCGCTGCTGCCAAACCAGTGTTGAAAATCAGGGCAATCTTCAGATGGCGTGCGACCCAGCAATTGCTTACGCGTAAAGTTTTTGTTATTGCGTTGAGGGGGGAGTGAGCGAGAGCAGAAAATGAAGAAATTGTCGCATAAAAAAAAAAAATTATAAATAAGAAAAAGCATTCAATAATTGCACACTTAAGGCGTTGTGATATTTTCGCACCTTTTAAAGTGCGGTCGCACACAATGGCCGTGTTGTTGCAACAAAGGCGACACACAGAAGCCACGAACGAGGGCTGTTAATATGCGACAACAACAATGCAGCGCAAAGGAGCTGAGTGTGAGCAAAATTAAGGTAGAAAAGATGTTGAAATAACTTTCGTGAAGTGTGAACATCAGCAACAATGAGCAACAATCGACAACAATTGTGAGCCGCAGCAATTATGAGGCAACAATACGCGCTGCTGTGTGTCTGAGCAAAGCGCAAAGCGGGCAACAACTACAAGGCACAGCTTGAGAGCGGCGAAGAAATGTGCAACAAACTTAAGCCGCGCTGAATGGAGAGCAGCCAGTTGGACAGCAGTGGACGCTGAATGAATGCGCCAGCAAAATGTTGCATGAATGATTAAGGCTGCGTCAAATAACAGGCACGCACGCACACACACACAGCAGCCGCTCGTTGGAGGCAAGGCGCTAGCCAGCGGCCACGGCGAGAATCCAGACAACAATAGCGAAAAACAATAAACTACAACGACAATCATTCGCTTTGCGTGCCACAGCTGCCACAAAACGGCTAACTGCCAGCCGCTGCCTCGCATGAAGCTCACCGAAGCTGCCTGTGTCTGTGTCTGCTGGCGACAAACCGCGTTGAAGGCTCATCGAATAGCTCACGGTAGCGCTTGTCACTTCTTACGCCGGTCAGCTGCTGCCTTGCCACCCCAGCAACAACACCGACAACAACAACAGCAGCAGCAATAACAACAAATTGATGAGGTGTCGCGTTTGTTTAACAACTTTGCGACGGTGTGAATTTTGTTGAAGTGACGACACTTTCTTTTCGCACATGCGCCAGCAGCGCCACGCCCTCAAAATTAAAATTCACACATACGCACGCATGCCGGTGACATAAAAACACACATGCATAGTGATGTGTGTGGTGCATAGAGCGTGTGCGTCTGGCTGTCAGCAGCTGCGCGGAATTCTTATGGCGAAAGTGCATTTAATTGGCGAAGCGCGACGCAATTAAGCGAGTGTCCGGCCAGTGAAAGATGCTGTCCCGCTGCTTTTGACGTAAATAATAAGAATCGCATGGTGGGAAATTATAATAGAGAACACGTTTAAAAGCTACAATAAATAACTAATTATATAGTCGATATTTTGGAGAGTTTTGTAAATATTTTTTGCCTAATTGTTCTTTTTTTAATTTGAACGGGTTTTCAAGAAAAACCTCTACAATAGTAACATTCAAAGTGCTGGGCATTCAAAGAAATAACATTTACCCATCTTTCTGGCATTTGGTGGATTCCATTTTAAATTGCCTTTGTGGCCACGAATGAATTAAGTCAATTTTTGCGCCCCTGCACAGTGGTCGGTCTTGTATGAAATCAGCGGCCAAAAATACTTCCACTGCCTATATTAAAGTTAAATTTTTTCCTAAGCTTTTTAAAATCATAACAAGTAATTAACAATTATATTAACATAAATAAACCGCTCCAAAGCCCTATCTGGTTTCAAATTCCGCCACCCGCCGATGATAATAATAAAAAAGTTGATTAACAATAAAAGAATTATTTGAATTTTATTCAACTAAATCAAAAATTGATTTTAATAAAATTGATTTACTTTTACATCGTAGTTTTCTTTGCCCAGAGATGAAAGGATCTGAGCTCAAGAGTAATCGGTTTAATAAATCCTGATTTGTAGCGACACGTGAGTTCTTTCGTGTATGATGGAGTCGATACATCCTAACGTCCTTATTCCCTGACTCAGCAGCTTCTTCTGAGATCTCTCCAATTGAAACTAATACATATTGAATAACATCGGGAGCGTGAATTAAAATTTTATGGATTGGCGCAGGAAGATAATACCAGGAATACTTTGATGTTAATTCTCTTACAGTATCTAGCGCAAATTTCCTAAATTTTCCACATTAATTTTGTACCCTGATGATAAAGCTTGTAGTAATACTGCACAATTTTCAATTAATACTTTTTCTATGCCTGTTATTTCAGCAGATGTATGGGCATCGCTGAAAAATTTTCTAGCAGTATTCCCATCGTTTGAAGATCCACTACCACCTGTTTTTGGTTTGTCGACTACAAGACCCATTTTTTCACGAAACTCACACTGGATGTTGTTTTTTCCTTCTTAGAAAACGTTCTTTATCTTCTAAACCCTTTATTTGCCATTGTCTGATTTCAAGTCTTTAAAAAACGTGAAGGAAATATTCAAAAAATCGAATGTAGGCATGTAATGGAGACAATCCAAATTCGTACCGATCTGTTCGTACTTCTTTTTTCAAGCATTTGTCAATATCGTTCATCTCAGTAGGTTTGGCCGAGCATATATAGCATTTTGCAGATGAGGTTTCAGTTAAGGCATTGCACACTTTGCCATCCACCATTGTAAGTTGAAGAATGTGATCGATATAAAATTTGCGATTGGTAGCTGTTTTGAACTCAGTGGGACTTAATTGTTGAATTTTGTTTTTAAAATATAATTCTTCATTTAGGGTTAATTGAACTGATTCCTTTTGAAACTGAATTCGAACAGGACGACAATAGCGAGTGGATGAAGGACAGGGGTTTTTCCAAATTAGTTTGTGCTCCTCATCATTTTGCGATTTTATTATCATTTGTAGAGGAACATATGACGTAACAAATAAATTACTGTCTTCCAAATTATTATTTTCGAATTTTTGCTTATAATCGCTCTGGCCAGAACTGCCAACAAGGCCCCATTTTCATGTTAGGTAATTAGAGGAGTCATTGAGTTCATTAATTACATCGCTTTGCAACTCTAAAATTCGCGACGCAGTATGATCTAATAAATTTGGTAACTCAACTTCAGCGTAAGCTTCTGAAACTTTTATTTGCTCAGTATAACTTTTCTGTTTTTCTTTAAAATATTATCATAGCAAGGTAAAAAGTTAACATCAAGTTTATTGTTAACGAAGCTAATAAGTTGATACTGGTGTTTTGTTAAATTTGCTTCGGTGATAAGTGATATTACGTCACATGTCTTTGCGCGAAAGATCGACTTATTCGATTCCCTACAAGCCAAACGCAAATCATCAGCAGCGGACACATCGAGTTCTGCTAAATCTGCTATCCTTCGCCGCTTCGTTCTCTCTGAACACTCTACCAGACTTAATCTAGGACGTCCTCGAACTTGACACAATACGGATGATTGTCGTCTTAATAGTATATATTCATATTGTGCAAACCAATTCGAATGTTTTTGTATAACTTTTGATTTTAATCTGTGGTTTTTATACCACATTTCTGCAAATCTTTTAAATACGTAATCAAGACTTTTCATAACAATATTTCCAATACATTCATAGCCATCCCCATCAAATCTACGGGTTAAGTCGTCACATACTTTTTTAGCTTTATCAGCAAATGAACCTTTTTCCAAACACCACAATTCAAGGATATATAGGCGTGAAAGTTCACATTGATATGACGTTCCTGAATAAAATAGCGTATAAAACAAACATTTGATAAAAGTGAGAAAATGAAAACCAAAGCTTAAATAAATATGACGAAAAAACATAAAAAACAATATAATATACTCGTTCATACTTATACTTAAATACAAAAAATTATGAAAAATAACACACAMAAAATCGCATACCTGTTRGAAAAACATGAATAACAAAGAAAGTTGCAAAAAGTTGCAGCTGAAATCATAAGCATAGACTTAGAAAATATTAGATAATATAAACAAACTTGTCTCATTTGAGGGTGAGATAGGGATCAAAACTTTTTTTATTACTTAATTCGATGTATAAAGAAAAATATATCACTCAAAAGGTCACTTGTAAAATAATAGATTTAAAACAATAAAACAATATATTAGTACGGAAAAATCGCGTGGTTATATAGCACATACCTTTCTTCTTAATAACCATTTCGATTTATTGGGATTAAGCACGATTTTATATTGTAATTGAATTTAATATAAGAGATCATTTTAAAGCTATTTTCACTGCACAGCCCTCGTGTTTTTATTGTCTCACTTCTCTCGCTTTTCGTGACGCGTACGAAAGGAATAGAACAAAAATTTATTTAACGTTAATTTTATTGCTATTTTATGAAATAGTTTTGACACATATAGCGGTAAATTTCAAACTTTTGTATTTTTATTTTTGGCCTATGAAATCGACCAGTGTGCGCTGTTCTGATGTGAGCGCTATTACAAGGGCGTTCTTCAACGAGCGGATCAAATGGTAACCAGAAAATCTGGAAAGGTCCGGACTGTAAAGTGGGTGCAGTAAAACTTCCCAGTCGCTGTTTTGCAAGCACTTTTTGCCGATTTGGCAACATGTGGACTAGCGTTTTCATGATGGAAAGCTATTGCCTCGTGTCTAATGGAAAATATCGGACATTTTCAGCACTCGCTTTCTTCAATTTGTTTGGTTGTTGTCTATGGCGCTTCTCATTAATCAAAAAATAATCTAATTTTTTTAAAGAGAGCTCCAGAAATATTTGTACCCTTGCTACATGCTGCTACAAAGTATAATAGTTTTGTTCACCTATATAGATTCGATATATAGGATAATATATGCAGATATAAAGGATCAGAATAATTGGGAAATAAACAATTACTTGAAACATAAAGATTATTATATCAAATATAGTAGTATTTAGCTTAATAACATGGTGGGAAATTTTCAAATCGACCTTGATATTAGTCAAATACTACTACATTAAAAAAAAATAATAATAATTATAAATCGCAGACGTGCGGGTGACATACCTTATTGCACTGTAAAATACTGTAGTCAGTTCGGGTATTGAATAGAAAAGTTTCACAAAACAAAACGATGTTGACCGAGTTTTGAGAATCTTTCGAGAATTTCTTCTGCAGTGACTTCCATGTCACGTGGCGTGTGCACAACGCCCAGCCGATCAATATTTCATGAGTCATGTTGGTTCTCAGCCACGTTTTCATGGGGCGAAGGGGAGTGCAGAATATGCGAAGAAATTCTGAATTATGGGGTATAGGTCTACATCGCGGTTCTTCAACGTTTTCAATGCAGTAGTCGGTAACTTGTGGCCTTTTGACTTTTATTTCTGCCTCAATGGCACTGTCAGTGATGAAGTTCGCCTTTGAATTTCAAACGTCACACGACGTTGTCATTATCCAAAAGGCTGTTGAATCTATCTATTAAGCATTCAATAAGATTTTCCATTTCATTGGTTTTCAAAGCACATAGCTTTTCGGGAAGCAGCAAATTCAGTTGAAATCTATCCAATGCTTTTCGAAAAAAGCGCGTCTTCAAATCCTTGAAGAAGGTATCTAACCGAAAATTGTACACTGAGACCTTGTAGTATTCTTCGAAAGTACTCAAGCAAAAATTTTAGCGTTTTGTCGACCGCAGATGTTTTGTTTTTCTTCGTGAACTTTCAGTTCTGCCGCCATTTTTCTCGTGTCCAAATAAATGGATCGAAAATGTTCTTCAACTTTTTGTCTTCGATTGCGAAACGTTACAAGCAGCGTATCTCTCATATTTGATGACTTTGCCAGATCGATGGACTCTTTCTGAAAAATGACGCTGAGTGAATGAGTTAGAGATAGAATATTATCACTGCGTGGGGTATCAATTATGATTTTTGACAATCAGCGACAATTTTGCGGCAAATTGGATAACTGCATCATGCCGTTGAACCCATTTTGTTTCACATAAATTGCCACTGGAAAAACCACGCCATAAAATATCGGAATGATCGATGCACAATGGTTTTAGCTGTCAGCTTATCTAGGTTGGAAAACTTGACGGATAAACCGTGGAGAATGTATCAATTGGACAGATAAAAGATGGAGCTGAATGCAGCATCTATTTCAAGTTCTCAAGCCGCGACATTTCAAATTTAGCACTTTTAGTTACTGTTCTGATTGGATTCACTAAGAATTAATTCTGCATACGTTGCTACAATTTACAACTTCAGTGATTTCTTAGAATTATTTATTATATTCAAAAATGGAGACAGTCTTTAATTTTGTTTCTGAAATAAAATGGAAATTTCTGGATTATATTAGTTTGTCAAAAAAGTCTTGCGGTATTTTCGCTAGTTGGCGCTGAGAGCGCGTAGTTCTAGTTTTATTCGTCGCATCGGGTCATGCTATACCTTTTTGGAAAGCTCATTTCACGCGTTAACACGTCTTTGATTGATTGTCGTTCTTTTTTAAATCGTTCGTGAGTTATAGCCTCACAAACATGGAGAAAAATAAAGAGAAAATACGGCATATTTTTCAGTACTACTACGATAAAGGCAAAAATGCATCTCAAGCCGGCAATAAAATGTGTGCAGTTTATGGACCCGATACAGTTTCCATTTCCACCGCACAACGATGGTTTCAACGTTTTCGTTCTGTTGTAGAGGTGGGCCTGTCGTCGAAAATTGCGATCAAATCGCTGAATTGGTCGAAAGAGACCGGCATAGTAGCAGCCGTATCATCGGTCAAGAGCTATACATGAGTCATCTGTTATAAAATAAAAAAAATAAATAAAATACAAGACTTTTTTGACAATTTGTTATTCTGTCACTTTATATTTTTTCGGACTAGTTAAATTACTAATAAGCCATTTGGCTCTTGGCGGAATTAATTTCCCCCATTTCCCATTCCCACCTATAAATCTGCCACTGCGTATATACATAAGGGTGAAAAAAATATTTCGTTTTAGGGATTTTATAGAAAATTAAATGGTTTACAATATGGCATCCAATGATTTTTTCGTAAATATAACCGATTACAAGATGATATCGGTTAAATTGTGAATATGTCAAAGAAATACATATTTTTCTTATAAATTTTGTAATTCAATAAAAAAAAATTATTATAATTTTATATAGTATTATATGAAATACAATGTTCTTCCAAAAAAGACACGTGTTTTTGGTTTATCTTTTAAATTTTTTTTTCTGGGGTACGCTTAACTTAATGGAAGAGTTTTTTATAGCACTTTTGTAGAGCAGAAAATTGATTGAGTTGCAAAACTGCAAAAAAAAAAAAAGAAAAAAGAAATTTGCCTTAAAATAGTCAAATTCCAATCGCGAATATCTTTTAAATGATTAGGTTTACGAAAAAATTGTGTCGGAGCTTTTTTGTAGAGCATTTAATTTCTTGCAAAACCCAATAAACAAAATTTTTTCTCAAGTTGCCAGAAGCGAGTTATGGTTTTTTCTATCTGATAACAAGAAACCGTTAGATCGAGAATATTCCAGTTATATTTAAGAGGTCATACTTGGAGACGCTGTGTTAGAGGCGTCTCACAACCAACTTTCCAGAGTATCAATCGAAAAGCATTAACGTTTTTTTATCCACCCTATTATACATATATACTCTGGACGTTTAATTTTTTATTTTTCCACCAAGATTTGAACTTGAGACTTTTGTTTTGTATTCTTCATTGTCATTTTCTGTGCAGGCGAAATTTCCTTTTTATTTTCAATTAAAAGCGCAGAGAAAAGAAAATTTCCTATTAACTTTTCAATCACTTACTTTATTGCTTTGCATTTGCGTCACAAACTAAATTTAAGGAAAAAATAAATTGCAATGGCGTCTGGTGCGGCAACATAAATCACTCTCGCCTGGGAAAGCGAAGCGAGATGCGATAAAAGGAATCCGAGGCTTAAACGACAAGCTTCTCACCGGCTAAGCGGGTCACCAACTAGGGAAATTATTGTGGTACTTAAGTAAGGCGGCTGGTTTTAACTTGTGATTGTTGTTGTTTCTGTTGTCGGTATTGGCGGCTAACTCTTACATTATATTTATTGCTCATTTGTTCGAAAATTACAGCTCAGCTTTTTGTGGTATTTACTCTTATCTATTTTGGTCATACAAATTTGCCTCCACAAACTGAATAATATTGAAAAAAGTTAAGTAAAGTCTTCATTTTTTTTTTTTTTCATAACCTGAACCGCCGATATTAAGTTTGCTACGATGTTCGTAATAATTAAAAAGAAAAATTAAAGACCATAAGAAGAATATATGTATGTATGGTATATGAAACTATAAATAATCAGCGTGACGAGTTGAGTCGATTTACCAAAGTCCGCCGGCTTGCATATATACAAAGTGGTCCATCAGTTTAGAGGTTTTTTTTTTTTTTTTTTTTGAAAATATCCACACCTCCTCATCTTACCATGAAGCTGGTCGAAACGGTCGATATTGCCACAAAAAGGATCGGAATAAAGAACTGGAATGAAAGGCTTTTTCATTTGACGAGATATCTTCTAGAAATTTGAAATGGATCCGATGAAATTTCTCAGATCCGATTACTAAAGCATATAACAGTCATACAAACTGGCCGATGAAAATCAAGTTATTGTAAGATAGGTTAGGTTGGACGGCTGATCAGTTCGAACTTACAGATTAGCGAAGCGCTTTGTCGCCAATATATAGTTACATAGACGCTTAACTTCAACACCCACCAGTTCGGTGGGATGTCCAAAGGTATGCGCCCCCAAGTATCTAAGTCTTGACCTCCCAAACGCGGGACAATCAAGCAGGAAGTGCTGGCTTGTTTCTACCGCATCCTCTTCCAAACAGCTTCTTCTGAGAGGTTACTTACTGAGGCTTAAGAGATCATTAGATCTTTTGCGATCTTTTGCAACCGCACAAATACCGATGTTGGCCCAGCTATCTAGTAGTAGAACACAAGACGATCCGATCCCATATGACCGATAATGATTCTAGGGTGCGATTCCTTGCTAACTCATCAGCTTTGCAGTGATTCCGTTGTGGCCCGGTACCCATACCAGTTTAATCATAAAAACTCTAGAGTGAACGGTCACTTCTCGAAAGGAGGGTGCACTCCGTAGCAGCAAATCTGCTGGTACCTTGATGGCTGCGACATCAGTCTGGAATACACTACAGTAATCGGGAAGTTTGAAACAGGAGTTGACAGAGAGCTCCCACCCCTCCACCAAACTTCCCCCAAGCTTTGACCCATCCGTGAAGAAGCTCGCTGCCCTTCTCCTCCAGCGGCTTCTTCCCATCCATACCTCCCTCGTCGATATGTGGGCAGAGAAGGAGCCGCCAGCGTTCGGTACGGCGACTTCGTGATCCAGATGATCCGGTATGCAGTCAAAAATTTTTGAGGATATCCGAATGTCCAGATACGCGTTCCTTTAAAAGTCCAGCTTCTCTGAGTCTAATAGCCACTTTCGCGGCTATGCACCTCCCGGCAGTATCCACCGGCGTTATATTCAAATTTGCATTAAGTGCCATGGTTGGGATGGATCTTAATGCACCACATATGCTAATTAGCGCAAATCGTTGAACGCTTTCTGCTCACTGGTTTCTTGGCCAGTGTGGTCTTCCCTAAAGCGCTCCACCACATGAAGACACCATAGAACAAGATGGGCTTGACTATGGTGTCAAGTTATTGTAGGTGATCTTTTGTATTTGTGAATTGATCTATCGTTTTTAGATACATCGTGTCAAGTTGTTATGTTATTTCTGTTCAGTATTGTTTGGCATTTCATTACGAAAAGACTTACGTTTGAACAACGGTTATAAATCATTCAACTTTACTACGAAAATTCACGTTCTGTAAAGAATGCGTTTCGCGCGTTTTACTCCACTTATGGTTAACACAATCAGCTTATTGAATGTACTATTCGCATTTTGAGACCCAGCATTCATTATTGTATAATCTTCGACCGAAAAGACCACGTTCAGTACGCAGTGAAGAAAACATATATATATATTCGGCGTTGTTCGCAGGAACTTGGACTGAAGTATGGAACAACTTGGCGCATTTTACGACGAGATCTGAAAGCGTACAAAACACTGCTTGTGCAAGAACTAAAGCCTCTGGACTTTCTCAACCGCCATCGCTTCGCTCTATGGGCTCTTGAAAAGTTCCAAGAAGATCCAATGAATCCCATTTCTATCTCAATAGTTATGTAAACAAGCGAAACTGCCAAAGAGCAACCTGAAAAGGTTCAACAGCTGACATTTCATTTAGAAATAAATACAACGGTTTGGTCTGGTTTGTGTGCCGGTGGAATCATCGGTACTTGTTTCTACAAAACTGATTCTAGTGAGAACGCAACCGCCAATGGCGTAATGCGCCATTATATCGAACTTTTGTATGCCTAAGAAGACGGTGCCACTTCCCACATATCGAATCAATCAATGGACTTGTTGAGAGAACACTTCGGTGAGTAGATAATTTCTCACTACCAAGATCGTATGATACCACACCGTTCCTGTGGTAATATGTAAAGTCTAAATTCTATGCGGACAATCTCGCTCCGTCTTCCGGACTTTGAGCAAAATATCACGCGTGTTATTCACCAGTTACCAGTCGAATGCTCGAACGAGTCACCGAAAATTAGACCCAACGGATGGTCCATCTGAAACGTAGCCGCGGCCAACATTTGATAGAAATAATCTTCAAAAAATAAATGGTAAAGAATGCTCTTCCGAATGATAATAAAGATTCCGCATACAATTTGAAGTTTTTGTTCTTTTCTTTAAAGAAGTAAGGAACCTGGAAATGGATCACCCTTTTTATATATGCATGATCGGGATGATGAGAAAAATTGAAAGCCGGTCGACTGTCTGCCTGCCCGTCCGTCCGAGCAAGCAGTAACTTGAGTAAAAACGAATACCTTAATTATACTCGGTATGCTTGTTTCTTGGCAGGCAATGAAAGTAAGGCTGAGTTTGTAGATGGGTGTAAACAAACCAATGCCACGCCCACTAAACGCTACTAAAGCAAAACCTATAAAGGGACATAACAAGCAATAAATAATCATACGATTCGCTTATTACCTTTAAAATACATATATTCCAGGTCACAATAGCTACAATGCCTAAATTCGTTCAGGACTACTCTGATAACTTACTATAATCAGGATATAATCGAACGATTTCAGCCAAATTCCTCTAATATTCCTTATTCATAGTCTGAAAATGGTTGAAAACGAAATTCAGCTACGCCTACTTTCCATAAAATACCATTTTAAAAAATTTTACACGAATAATCCACTTTTCTATATTGTCTCATGACCAAGAATTGTTCAAATCCCAGAAAAACTGTTCAAGCAACTTGGTGCCGAATATTTAGAATAGCTGACTTTTGATGGAAGATGTCGGTCAATGTGTGAGAAATATAATAAAAATTCAGGGATAATCTTTTCCTTACAATGGTATGTGTGTGTGTCAAAAATGGGTTGAATTGTATCAATACTACCTATAGCTCTCGTATATCATACCCAACGAGTTTCGAACTTTCGAGTGTATTTATACTGCATATATCGGTCAATATGTGTGTTATGTTTATGAAAATGAGAAAGCATCTTTTACTCATAACAGTATATCTTTGTGCCTAAAATAGTTAAAATTGGGCAAAAACTTGAGTTAGCCCCCATATAACATCCGGTTGACCTTACTCCATATCATTGGTGACGGTGTCTTAATGAACACATTAATAGTATGTAGTAGTGACAAAAAAATAGAAAAAATATATATTTATACACACTGATGTATATACATACATAACTTCTATAACTCGAAGTTCTCCATAACTCAAACTCTTGAATAGAAGTCAAATTTCATACAAATTTCCTTCCATAATTTGAAGTCTCTCTCACTAGAAGTTATTTGTTGATCAGAATGATTGGAATTAGACAATTTTGTTGTGTTTATAATTGCTTGGATTGCTATCCTCTGGTTAACGGGTTGAACCTTAAGGCATTCTCTGGCTTTGCTTCTTGTAAGTTGTAAGAGTATAAAATGTTCGGTTGCACCCGATCTTACCCACAACTTACTTTCAATCGAAGGAATATGATTTTATTAAACAATTTAAATAGTGTTTTAGTTTGCACATTAAAAGGCGTTTCTAACTTCAAATAATTTTGCTTCTTTTTATCCATATAATTATACCTCTAAAAATATATTGAGTAAGAAGCGTTATACTAAAGAAGAATCGATTGATTGGAAAATCTACAACTAAGATTCGAAACTATCGGTTTTGATCTGCTTTCGCACTAACGATATCCATTCTGGCATATACATGGTTGTCAAAAAAGTCTTGCGGTATTTCTTGCGGTATTTCTTGCGGTATTTCTTGCGGTATTTCTTGCGGTATTTTTATTGAATTTTAAATTGTTCATAAAAGTTTTTTTTTGATGACTCATGCCCAGCTCTTGACCGATGCTACGGCTGCTACTATGCCGGTCTCTTTCAACCAATTCAGCGTATTTATCGCAATATCGAAAACGTCGAAACCATCGTTGTGCGGTGGAAATGGAAACTGCATCGGGTCCATAAACTGCACAAATTTTATTGGCGGTTTGAGATGCATTTTTGCCTTTATCGTAGTAGTACTGAAAAATATGCCGTATTTTCTCTGTATTTTGCTCCATGTTTGCGACAATTTAACTCACGAACGACTTAAAAGAAACGACAATCAGTCAAACTCGTGTTAGCGCGTGAAATGAGCTTTCCAAAAAGGTATAGCATGACCCGATGCGACGTATAAAACTAGAACTACGCGCTCTCAGCGCCAACTTGAGAAAATACCGCAAGACTTTTTTTGACAATATTACAGAAGTGTGAGAAACAGTATCTACTTCAGATTTTTGAATGGATAAGGGACTCTTAGTAATATGTGTTTGACGAACTTTATATAATACAATATTTGTAAATATTTTTTGCCTTCTTCTTCTTCTTCTTATTTTCCCTGTATTATTATTATTGTGTTCAATTGTATGTATGTACATATGTATCTACAAATATAAAGCTTATCAACTCGGCTAATAAATATTTTAAGCCTTCAGTCTACTCAAGCTAATCAAAGACCACATAATTATAAAAGTAAATAAAGCAATAACAATTAAAAAACTTTAAATGATGTTGTCAATAAAGTTGGCAATATTGGAAACTTAAAAAAATAACAAAAAATTCAAAGTGGCTAAGCGACAACAATAGTTGTAAATACTTGGAAGAACAACAACAAAATATAAATAGTAAAAACAATTACAACAAAACCACACACACATATGTTCAGCTAACACTTATAGTTACCAATGTACATGTATGTGTATGTGTATGTGTTAGCACACACACTCATGGATTTGCAAGTAATTGAAGCGACAAAAAAATTGCTGTTCAACCAAGAAGTGACAACAACAAACGTTAAGTCGGCAATATTTAGCTGCCTAATAACAATAACACAAGCAACACTAATGACAACGAATGACAGCAGCAGCAAAGCAACAACACAGCAACAGCAGTGACACGGCAGCAAGGCAAAAAGCGCGCTGGCCAGCACGGAGACTTCCTGCTTCGCAGCGCTGAAGTCACATTGGAAAACTTTCGCATAGCCCAACAACAACAATAAGCATAATAGCCACTGTTGTTGTTGGGGCTTGTGCGATCGTTAGTTGGCCACCACTTTGGTGGCTACTTACCAACCGAACTGTCCAAATGCCCAATCGACTGTCAGACAGCTTTCGCCCGCCAGCCTTTCGGCCCGTCAACATGCCTGCCAACCAGCCAAGCGGCCTATTCACTAAATCGACAGCTTCGACGACATTACTCTTCGTTGCAGTTGGGCTGCCCTTCTTCTGTTTCTGCTCCTTCTTCACTCGCCTCTTTCATTCCTTCCTATTCGCTTGCTGCTTATTCGTGATGCGCCTGTCGTTTGGGCACTGCTGGCGCTGTCGCTTAAGCCCTGGCGCTAAATGTGCTCACTTAGCAGCCCTCCACTTCCCCTCAGCTATCCAGCACTCTGCAACTCTGCCTCATCGTTGTTCAACGTCATTTTCAATGTTATTTACTTTATCTGCTCTTTTTTCGTTACTATTTGTATTTGGTATTCTGTTCTTCTGCACTCGTTTGTGTGTTCGTGTGCTCGTCTTCACCTAATCCATTATTGGCTTTGGAACGCACGTTCGATTTTTATTACAGCAAATTGCAATTTAATTTGTAATTCACTTTTATACTTTTGTAAGTTATGAAAGGCTGCAAGACTGATTGGCAAGTGGCAAGTGGCAAGCGGCTTGCAGAGGGTTAAGCGTTCTTCTGCTTTCAAGCGAGTTGCCAAACCTGTGTATGAGGAGTGCTTTGTGCATAGCTCGGTTTGGGAAGTAACAAGAAGTAATTGTAGTGGAAACATGTTTATAAGTTATTAGTATTTACATACTTTATAAATAGAAAAGGCCCTCGTAAGTATAAAAGCGTTTTCCTTTCATTAATTTTTATTCCTATTATCCAATTTAGAATCTATGTATGGATCGCAAATTATTTTTAAAACATGTCACTGGCAACAACATTAAATTATTTGCGCTTTACTTCTTTTTAAAATCACTTGCTTCAAACAAGTGTAACCAGGTCCTTCTACACTTGGCCTTTCCAACGCAGTGGAGTCCGTCTTCCTCTTCCCCCGGCGAGTACTGCATCGAATACTCACTGAGCTCGAGTGATTACGTGACCTTGCCTTACTTCGCTAAACTATGTAAATGTCCTCGTAAATCTCGTACAGTTCATCATTCTATCGACTGCGTTATTCGTGCATTGCCAATGCTCAAGAATTATAAATCTTCCGCAGAACCTTTTTCTCGAAAACTCTCAACGCCGAATCGTCATCGACCATGCCTCTGCACCATATAGCAGGACGGAAATGATGACTGACTAGTTTTTGTTCGTTGAGAAAGGACTTTACTTCTGAACTGCCTACCTCGATCGAAGTAGCGCCTGTTGGCAAAAAAGATTCTGGCATTGTTGTTGGTGTCAATAGTGGTTCTAAGATAGACGAAATTATCTACGACTTCGAAGTTATGACTGTCAACAGTGTAGTGTGAGCTAAGGCGCTGACTGGGATGACAGGAGATATTTCGTCTCCTCGGTCACTACAAGACCCATTTGCCTCGCTTGTTTGTCCAACCTGGATAAAGCAGACCTAACTGCTCGGTTGCCATTAATATCATTATTATCGGTGTACGCTAGCAGCTGTATTCTCTTATAAAAGCTTTTGTCTTCTCGATTAAGCTATGCATCACGAATTATTTACTTTAGCAGTAGATAGAAGAATTCGCACGATACGGCGTCGCCTTATCCGAAACCTCGTTGGGTATCAAACGGCTCTGAGAAGTCCCTCCTGATCCCAGGATCCAACGGGAAACGTTTGGTGTTGCTTAGGTTTGCAGCGTACCAGCTTTAAAATCGACAAAGAGGTGGTGTGTGTCGATCTTCTTTTTACAGGTCTCTTCCAAGGCACATGATGACCATCTGGTCGGTTGTTGATTTTTCTGGTCTAAAGCCACACTGCCACGGTGGGATTTGATCTTTCACACAAAACGCTTGATAGAACCTTTTATGCGATGTTGAGGGGCTTATT
This sequence comes from Bactrocera latifrons, assembly GCF_001853355.1. Taxonomy (NCBI): domain Eukaryota; kingdom Metazoa; phylum Arthropoda; class Insecta; order Diptera; family Tephritidae; genus Bactrocera; species Bactrocera latifrons. The sequence goes on along the minus strand of NW_017537088.1, from coordinate 10,882 downwards.
CCACGGTAGTTGGCGCAGATTGTGGCGTCTTCTTTTTTGTGGATTGAGTAGGGCATACCTAAATTCTAATCGGGCATGCTTTCATGCTACCATGTACTAAAAAGATGCTCTTCCTTATCAGTTCTTCGCCGCCGTATTCGAATAGCTCCGCCGTAATATATTGGCCTCCCGCCACTATGCTGTTCTTCAGTTGGGTAATATGAACTTTTTCATGTTCGGTCAATGTAAAGTTCACTCCATAGTCGTCGAATGGGTTGAGTCGTGCCACAGTTCCTTTATATTTAGTCTAAAACACTGGAGATGTGTTTTCGGTCTATGGCAACATGATCGACCTGGTTGGTACCTTTTCGATTTGGAGATAACCAGGTAGCTTAATAAATTTTCTTAAGCTGGAAGCTAGTACCACAGATAACCATATTTCTGGCCCCGCCAAAATCGATCAGCCGCAACCCATTTGGCGATAATATACAGAATTTGCGCTCCTTTATTTGGTCATTGTAGTAAATCCCACAACGTATCAATCATTATCCCATCCATCTCATTTCTTGAATGGCGGTGATATCAGCCTCCTTACTTTGACGAAGCCATCAACCAGCTGGGCAGCTGTACCTTCCGAATAAAAAGGCCTTCCTTAAAATTATGAGGCGAGTCCCAACTCACGGAAGTTGTGAGCTGCTGGAGCCATAAGTAAAATAATCATTTCTGGCCACTCTCAAGTGAATGGCGCTCAGGGAACTTTCTACACATGGCTCCATCCCCCATCAACTTATCTTCCATCACTTCTAGATCCTAGTTAAACAGCTCTCTCTGTTTCTCACCATAATTATCTAAATTATCCGAAAATATATCCAAATGATTGCGAAGTTGATACTTCTATTTGCTCATCGAATAGCAAACTTTGTGCCTTAAACAATGTGACTTAAACAATATTCTTCCACATGCAACGCCGTGGCAAATAGTTTTATCATTCGCAACTCGACTACGTTTTAAATCGATGAGTTCGTTTTAAGAATATAAGATTGGTATACATGTTGCACTCTCTTATTCACATCCTCTGGTAAACTACCAAAAAATAATAATTTTCATTGAATAAAACAGGATATTTTATAGAACACATAACCGCACGTTTGATTTTTAATAAATGCCTAAACGTTCTATCTAATTTTCTGCATATATTCGTCATTGAGCAAGAGAAGCATCTTGTGACGCTTTCATGACTAGAAACCAAATTTTTATTTCTAACAAACCCATATTCACCAAAATATTATGTCTGCAATTATCTTCAAATAAGAGCACTTCGATATTTTCATAAATATGGCAGCAATCTGGACACTTGAAAGCATCAAAAATTGCTAAAATATCCACAGCAACAAAAAAAATTGTTTTTAAAATTGTATTACCATTTTGTTGTTGATGTTGGCTGAATAGAAACAAATTTTGGAGGCTCCAATCTGTTTTCGAATTCAAACTCAAAATCATCGAACAAGCAATTCATCTAGTTACTTAAATACAGACGAAAGATTCTTTAATGAAACGGATTCTCACTGAATCTCTGAATCTAAAATATTATTTCCTTTCATGAACTCTTGTGCAATATTTTGTTTCTTTTTGTGAAAAATGTTTTTTACAAAAGTTTCCGAGAACCTAACACTAAAACTAAACGAAAGAAACAAATGCCACACACAAAGGAAAGAAATTAAAAGCAAAGTGACACAATTGAGTTGTATCAGGTGAAATGCATCTTTTTGTTCGGCTCAACAATGGCCTGAGAACCACCAAACAATGGCCAATGAAAGTGTCAACTTTAATGCGCGCAAATGTGCAATTGTTTGGAAAATCCATGCAGGCGATTCGAAATCGAAAAAAAGATGAAGTAATGACAAAAATGAACTCAGAAACCGAAAAACGCACCCAACTACAAAAAAAAAAAAAAAAAAAAAAAAAAAAAAAAAAAAAAAAAAAAAAAAAAAAAAAAAAAAAAAAAAAATACGTGTGCCGAACAATAGCGGGATAAAATGGAAACATGCTCCTCTGAATAGAAGTACAAATTGTGAGCGGGATTAAGCGAATGAATGGAACCTGTAAGGATCACGCAGCATATAAACGAGTGTGTGTGTGTGGGAGTGTGAGAGTATTCTCACCTGCTAGCGTCTGGTTCTGTGGGTGTTCAGTTGGCGATCCATCGAGTGAGCGTGGAAAATGTTTCCAAAATCGTAAGCAGGTGAGCGGCAGAAAATTTTCTCACACAACTTCTTCTGTTTACAGCAGGTTACATCTTACATTCAAAAGACTAAGTACTTATAAGTTGGTTCATCGTATACAAATGTAGTTACAGCTTCATTTAATAATGTATTTGAAATGTCACGTATAGCACAGGGATGATTTTTTATTGTTGCAGAAGTGTAAAAAAAAACTTGCCAAATGGTTTTTAAGAAATTCACTGTGGTAACAGCTTTTGTTTGGAAAAAGTTTGCCTTTACTGCTGTAACATGAAGCCGAACATCTTAATATGGTCATAAGATCAGGTCTGTTGGTTTTCTTTAAGATCACTTAGATAACATATTGCCAAGACATTTAACTAAATTTGTATCAACTGTACTTTTATTTATCTAAGAAGAAGGGAAGAAAATGTTTCGACCTTATTAAAGTTTGACATTAAAGCCGACTAGATTCTAAATATGTATATACCTCAACCCATTTCTAGACACAGTACAGAAGATAGAAACGACGCACACTCCAAAGGCGTCACAAAACCATATTTCCCTGGGAACAACAAGTTTAGTAAATATTCATATAGTAAGATGAAGTCCATCAAAATCGATCCGGACAGAAACAGAGTTTTATATCTACACTTAACTAATCCAGAAGCAGGACTGAAGAGGTGGACTATGAACTACCTAAGCGGTCGTCAATCATCCGTACTATGTATTTCGAGATAAAAACTCAAAACTGACAAGAATTAAAAAAGGGATTAAAGAAGTGTGGTATATTCTCCCCGTTACGGTTTAACTTCTACGTCTTACAACTTTCCCAACCACCAGAGGGACTTTCTACCACCTCGTACACTGATGACAGATTTCGATTATTACGTCGGACAATGGAATCGATGGCATGGGCTCAAACATAAACGGCTATCTCTCCAATCTTTCTCGCTTCCATATTCACAAACTGGACAAAGGAGTACAGAATTGACCTTAATATTGCAATCGATGGGGCTAAGATTCCGACTGTCAATAACTCTAAGGTTTTAGATGTAACTTTCGACTGTCTGTGCTCCTTCATTCCTCACACGATCGCCATTATTGACAGATTACGGAGTCGCAACAGAATATCCAAGTCGCTAGCCTGCAGCACAAGGAGAAAAGAAACGTTATTGGCAAGATACAAGGCAATTGGCGACCGGTCCTTAACTACGCCGCATTAATAAGTTTTTTTCTTGGGTGCTTTTGCAGAAATCAATCGCTTTCTAGGAACATAAAATTTTACATCGATGTAAAACAATACGCCGACCAGATTTCGGATACAACAAACTTCAGACATACACTGACTCCCAATTACAATGAAGTCATTAATACCTTCGCCGATTCCCTCTTAATGAATGGCACACCACCACCGACTTCAAGTTGCCGCGAGAATCCACAGTGACCCTTGCGCAGTTTCATTCTGTATGCTGTAGCAGGTTAAACTCCTATTTATCCAGAATAGACCCTGACATATCAAACACACACATATAGCCAGCGTGCAATGAGTGCCCGCAACGGCCAGTTGACGGTTCTTCTTTTTATACTCCCGCAACAAAGTTGCTAAAGAGAGTATAAGTTCACATAACGGTTGTTAAGTCCTAAAACTAAAAGAGTCAGATATAGAGTTATATATACCAAAGTGATCAGGGTGACGAGTAGAGTTGAGATTCGTCTGTCCGTCCGTGCAAGCTGTAACTTAAGTAAAAAGTGAGATATCATGTTGAAACTTGGTACACGTATTTCTTGGCTCCATAAGATAGTTAAATTAGAAGATGGGCAAAATCGGCCAACTGCCACGCCCACAAAATGGTGAAACCGAAAACCTATAAAGTGTCATAACTAAGCCATAAATAAAGATATTAAAGTGAAATTTGGCACAAAGCATCGCATTAGGGAGGGGGCGTGGCCCTGCCCCTACTAAGTTTTTCGTACGTATCTCGGAAACTACTACAGCTATATCAACCAAACTCTATAGAGTCGTTTTCTTCAGATATTTCCATATACAGTTCAAAAATGGAAGAAATCGGATAATAACCACGCCCACCTCCCATACAAAGGTTTTGTTGAAAATCACTAACAGTGCGTTAACCGACTAAAAAAACGTCAGAAGACGGAAGAAATGTCAAAATGTCAAAAGGAAGCTGCATCCAGGCTTTTTTTTTTAAATTGAAAATGGGCGTGGCGTCGCCCACTTAAGGACCAGAACCCATATCTCAGGATGTACTCGACCGATTTCAATGAAATTCGGTGTATAATATTTTCTTAACACCCTGATGACATGTACCAAATATGGGTAAAATCGGTTCACAACCACGCCTGAAATCTCGATTATCACTTTATCATGCGAGAGTATAAAATGTTCGGTGACACCCGAACTTAGTCCTTCCATACTTGTTTAAAGAATAAACTTTTCAACCAACTGTTGCGTTTTTAAACGGTAAGTTTCAAAGTTTCTTTTTTATTAATTTTTTCATAATATTCTGCCTGTAGTTTTCCATTAGCTAATGTGAAGACTGAGAATTTGTTTTTTTGAAGTTTTTATGAAACTTTCTTTTAAATACCAAACGGATTGATGGATCTGTTCGCCCAAAGTCATAAATCTACTAAAAACTGTGCTTAAGAATTTAAATTAGCAGAATGATTAATTGGGAAAGTCGTAGAAAGCTTGGGAGATCGTAACATCCTCAATTGCTCAAACAGATAAATGTAATCTACGCTAACTACAAATATACTTGTATTGATTAAGCGTATATTTGCCAACAGCAAAGGTTTAGTTACATGCGTTTTTGCAAATATCTTAAGCGCAAGTTAGAATTCTGACTCTTTCGACATAAAACCTGCAAAAAATTAACAGTTATAAGAAAAACTATTAACAGAAACTCAACGGCTCTTTCAATAACCTTAAATATCCTGTCCCTAAGTGGATATTGAAAAAATAATAACAAACAAATTTAGCAGCACTGAACATCCGGCATATAATTTTTTATAACTGTACAACTCCTTCCATATTTTATTTCACCTTCCATCACATAAACATAACTTAACTGTTTCTGAATTTTTTCGTTGCGAATTTGAGCAAAACCATTTTTTTTTGCAGCGGTTTAGCGCAACACTTGTGTCCTGCACGCGTTTCCCTGCTGCCAAATAGCTTTTTATTGACTTTCATTGACCTTAATAAGACGAACGGTATGTTAAGTTGCATATGCTCGTAAGTGCCACAGCCAGAAGGATATGGCGCACTCGTAGCTGGCAAGTGCTGCAAGTTGAACATCCTCTCATTCCTGTTTTTTCTCGCTTGCAGACAATATTTTTGAAAAGGTGTCGCAAGCGGAGTGCTTGATAACCGGATACCAGTATTATTCGATACGGTCGGGCGTTAAGTTATGCTTATTGACACACATGCATAATTACCAATATGCCTTTTAAGTAAATTATAAGTTGAACGGTAAATTGTGAATGAAAAAAAAAACGGACGGAAGTTGAAAAAATTTAATTGTTTAATTTCAAAGCTATCGAGAAGAAGACTCATATTGATATTTTGTTCTTTCAATTGTGTTTCTAACCGTTTTTACCGTTTTTCATACTTCTCATTTAAATTTATTTGACAACAAAAGCAGCTTCTTGGATTGATGTTCTCGCAAAATATTGCACCAAGAGCATAACATTTTTGTTTCGCCTAACGGTTGTTTGAATCCCCTTTTATTAGCAATCTCTTAAAGGGTCTGTAAATGCGCAGAATACATTTTTTAAAACAACGTTGAGATTTATTTACTCTATAATTATTTATTTATTTTATTCTATAATATAACTGTCGGCTCCCCAGAGATCACTACGAAACGGAGTATGTAGTTGGTGGAAGGTAGACGTAGCTCCAGCCACCTAAAAGTGGACCACAGACGCTCTCTTCGCTAAAAACGCTAATATGAGACGGAATCATAGCCCAAAACCGTTAGTGTAAGAATTAACTTTAGGACAATATCAAACAAAGGGTGGTCGAAAAAGTCTTTTCGTATTTCTAATCAAACTTCAATTTTTTTTATTGGAGACATTACTCTATCAGTGTAAAACTTTTCTGGTTTCTCGGCGAAAAACTGTGACAAGTAATTTTCACTGGCTTCTCTTGAAGCCAACTTTACGCCATTAAGGGAGTTCCGCATTGGCCAAAACAAATAATAATCCGATGGTGCAAGGTAAGGGCTATAAGCTGAATGCATCAAAACTTCCCAGCCAAGCTCTCACATCTAGCCTTGTGTGTGAGCTAGCGTTGGTCTGATCGAAGACGAAGCCCTTTCTGTTGATTAGTTTTCGATTGCTTGCTTCAACCTCATCACATGTAATTGTCGTATTTGATGCATATTTCACCTCCTGTTACCATTCGCTTCAGAAATAGTTCGACTTCATTTCGTTTCAGCAAAGATTCGCAGATGTTAGTTCGGTTCATAAAAAATTTCACAAACAATTCATGTGGTACCCAAATCGAGCCTTTTTTTAAATGATTCGAAATCGTTTGATGATGAATGTTAAGTTTCTCAGCGATGTCATGGCTGCTTATGTGTCCTGGTCAATCTTTTCCATAATTTCATTAACTTCTTCAACGATAGGTCGACGATAGCGAGGTGCATATGTATTTCACATTGGAATCTCCAGAACGGAAGCGAGCGCACCATTGTTGTGCTACACGATCTGATACTGCATCGTCTCCGCAAAGTTCACAAATTTCATTGGTGGCTTGCGGGGCATTCGTCTTTTTTTATACAAAAATTTCAAAACATAGCGAATTTCTTAATTATCTTCACTCATTTTTGTACTGCTGTAACTTCTTTTTAACTGTTTACTGTAACCCGTTTTTAAGTTTTACATTTTTTTGATCAAATGAATCTCAAAATCTCACCTTCCCAACATTAAATGGTGATTGGTGGCACTGCAGATATACAACTTTTTGTTTGATAATTGGAGATATTTTGTGCTTATTCACTACGATACCCATATATTTCGCTTTTTGTTCCAATCCAAACAGAGCAGAACTAAATATCATCACGGGAATGCCAAAATTCTGACAAAGCGACGAAGGGCAGCTTTCATTCTTATTATTCAAGATGGCGTGCTTCCGTTCCCAGTATCTAGTTTCTATTCAAAAATTTGACACATGGCGTATATTTGGTAAATTGGAAGTCTGATCACAATGATAAAGTCCAATCAGTTTTTTCTTGTTCTTAGTCTTTCACACAGTATGCTTCGATAGAACCTTATATCTCACGGTAAATGGCGCAGATGTGGGATCCTCTTTATATGAGTTGCGCAGAGGATACTTAGGATCCGAATACTGGACGTGATTTCATGTGACCATATCTTGCAAAGAAGCTAGTACATGCACTATGCAGTTCTTCACCACCGTATTTGAGTAGATCTGGCAAGCCGACAGTTGTTGTTCTTCAAGTAAGTTATTAATACACTTACCAGCTAACATTTCCAAAAACGCAAATTTTCCATGGAGGTTTTATTTTAATGAATTTGAGTAATGTTCAACTATTTCATGAATATATAAATCTTTTCAAGGAGTGCTTCCTTTCTGAATGAATTTTTCCTTGACATCTAATGTCCGCCGAGTCTTAGATGATATTACTGGTCTAAAAACAATGTTCACAACAACTCATTGGTCGTCGCATATGCGGTTTTACCCATCGTTTCTTACCCTGCCTTTACACGCCTGGCTAAGGAAAGTGATCCAAACCTAAAGCTTTGTTAAGCAGCTGCAATAGAGAGAGGAACATCTTTTTACTACTATTCTTCTATACAAATAGTTTCCATTTATTAAATGTTCCTTCTTAATTCTAAGGAGCCATGCACGAACGCTACAACTCACACGGCAGCGGTTGCAAGCTTATCTGATGTCATAAAAATTTATCAAAATTCCATATTTGGAAGACATAAAAATGTGCTGCTGACTCTGTAGAAAGTACTTAAGGTAAATAATACAACAACAACAACCACATAACTTATTAAAATATTTCAATAAGCAGTAATTTCGAAGCGGCGGCCAAAAAGATTACCCCAAAGCGCGTGCAAATGTCAAAGAAATGTTCGAAATGCATTCGAGTGAAAATTAATTGACCGAAAACTGAATTCGCAACAGGTGCAACGGGCGCGGAAGGCAGTAGCGGAAAGCGAAGTAAGCCAGCCAGCTAGTGTGGAGTGCTTGAGGAACTCAGGCGAGAGCTCAGCTTTGACTGCGATAAATATCAGAGCTGTCAACTGCAACTGCAACTCGCATTTCACCGTTGGCAATGTCGCAACAACAACAACAACTAAATGACTAGTAATTAAAATAACATTTAAGAAATATGAAGACGATATGAGGTAGTTACTACAACAACGGATTGAGCACCTTGAGCTTGCTGAGCTGCCGGGAACCGATGGACAGCAGAAGCAACTACATGCATATAAACTATATGTTATGGCGTTTATATATACATATGTAAGTGTAGAGATATGGCTGGAGACGTCGGACGAACAGCCTAATTATTAATCCAAATCTACGCTGCGCGGCAAACTGCGTTGGCAGCGTGTTCAAAGGGTTAAAACGTTGCTGCATTTCTGACGGCGCAGCTGCAACATGCCACATGCAACATTGCTGGTTGACAGCTACTGCCGCAGACGTCGCTGCTGCCTTTGCCACTATTGTCGGTACTGCCACTACTGCTACTGTTAATGTTACGATTGTTGTTTTTGCTTAAATCTCCCTTCCCCGCTTCCACAATGTCACCACTTCAGTCGGCCGGCCATAAACCTTTTCATGCCTTTACCTGTCATACTTATGTTTTCATTTTTATCATTCAATTATTATGTTAGCCTTTTTATTGTTTTCTGCCTAATTGTGTGTTATTGTTGTTGTGCTGCGTTGCTCATTTCGTGCCACCGAAAAACAGCCGAAATTTTAATTGTGTTGCGTTTGCGCAATTGCACGGACAGTGGCCGCGCGGGCACACGTGCAACAACAATTTAAAAGAAAAAACCCTTTTACTCACCTGTTTCCTTATTTCTGGCACTTTTACGCTCTCAAATACATACAAATGCGCGCTTGTTCACACAGCCACACACACTCATTCACATATTCCCTTTTCTCCCTTTTCCTTAGATGCGCTTTCCTTTGTTACATTACGTGTAATTTTAAAAACCGTAAAATTCAGTGCAGCCCATTTGTGCTGAGCTCATCTTCAGTTTGTCTACTTAAACAGGTGTAATGATTTGCTCACTGCCTCCCTTACGCAGGGATGTGGATCGACCCTTTTTCTGTAATTTATTTTTATCTTTACTTCAGCTTTCTTTAACACCGTGCTGTCTTACAGACTGACTACTTCTTTCGATTATTTAAATATTCAGACTTTTGACTTATATTTTTTTTTTTTCTTTTTATGTATGTGATATTGGGTCTTGCTTGGATAACCGTTAATTAACCTTAATATATGCATAAGTGTTCAGTTAGTTCCCCAATTTGGCTTGCTTGAAATTTAAGTTGTTGTTGTGGAGAGAGGAGTATAAATATAAGAAACTGGCTACAGGAGTATATGTCCCACGGATTTTCAATGACATCATCTAGCAGCGTTCTTCATCTGGGTCACAGTATCTCTGAAAATATCACCAATTACGGTACGTGCTTTATGAACCTCAACTAAACTGACAGCGAAATATGAACATGTGGAACACTTTGCTTGAGCCTAAAGCATATAATATAATCGGCAGATCAGTCCGATATAATTGCGTCTACATACAGGAATGATCACTCCAACAAGTGGAGCCTTTCCTCTTTCTCTGCTTCCACCGGCGGGTATCGGAAACCTTCAAAGCTGAAATGTTCTCATTCATACGGAAAATATGACCTAGCCGCTGAACTTCCTGGTTCCAAAATAGACAAAATTATCTACGACTTGTCAACAGTGACGTTGTTTTTTGGACGTGCTTTTGCGTCTGTTTCATCCTCATCGATTGGTAAATCGGGTTTACCATGTCCTAGTGTTACACTTTCACAGCCACTCAGCAAGTTGGAGAAGTGTTCCCTTCATAATTTTAGTATGCTCTAGCCATCAGTCATTAGGTCACTTCTGAGGACCACTAAACCACCTTGACTAGAGTTAAAAATTATGTCATCAGGCATTGAGTACTATTCTAAACTTTTCTGAGAATATTTGTTTCATCCATAGATAGAACGAAACAGAAAAGACATGAATTTACGTTGAAGAGCTGCAGCACTTTCGTGTGAAAACGCAATTGTAGATCAATATATGGTAGAGATTTGTAAGGATATTAAGTCAGAACAAAATATATGGTTCCTAGTCGTATTACCTATCCTTCTGATATAAACCACCTAGTTGTAATATCAGTTATGTTGTTCCTAATGTTGAAGCGATGGAATACATTTACAAACTCAACATATTCTCAAAGAATCATCAGATTAAGTTTGAATTCGAGGGAGTGGCAAGACATTTCAAGTCTCTTCTGTTGTGGGAACTAGCAGTCGCCTTATTTGTTGACAAAGTCACAGATTTTTTATACCCTGGACAGGGTATATTAATTTTGTCACGAAGTTTGTAACACCCAGAAGAAAGCGTCGGAGACCCTATAAAGTATATATATAAATGATC
>NW_017537087.1:157783-197170 GCF_001853355.1 Bactrocera latifrons | reverse complement strand
TTTTTTTTTTTTTTTTTTTTTTTGAATAATAGTATATTAGAGATGGTAAATATGAAGCCATATTGTGGTGAAAATAAATTCGGAAATAGTTTCCTCCTTTCATGAGTAAGTCGTATCAAAAGCTCAACAAAAAAAAAAAAAACTCAACTTATGCCCGACAAGTTATATGCAGTTTTCTTTTATTTATGCAAAATATGTGCATACAATTTTGTGTCATTTGAATTTCCGCTCAATATTTCTTATTATAATCTTCTATTTTATTATTCCGTTAAATAATCTTAAACCCCACAATACGTTTTAAGCTGTAGGAAAAACTGCTACATATATATATGATGTACAGAGTTGGGCCTAAAACAATGCCCTGTAGTACACCAGCCAGCCCTTATCTGTCGTTCATCAGATATCATATTTCCTACTTTAACCACAAACTGTCTATTTTTTTTTAAATGAGACTCCAATATACAATTCTTAAGGTAGTATTCTTTTAGTCTTAGCCTCTCTTGCTTCATTTTATCAAACGCCTAAGCCACGACTAAACATGTAGCCGAACTGTACTCTTTGTGCTCAAATGATTTTCTTATTTCGTTCCTAATTCTATTTACTTTTTCAATCGTGCTATGTTTTGCCCGAAATCCGATTATATTATTGCCGTGGAGAAAAGTAGACATCTTTGATAGTAAAACTTTTTCAAATATTTATTATTTATTATGACTCTAATACTTTCAAAAGGTGAATTCTTAAAAAACTTGACAGCTTAAAGTTGTTCTTTGATTTACAAAACAATTAGCCTTTTCATCGTCACTTCGAGCCCAATTTCCACACAAGTCTCTTGTAGACATGTTAAAGCCGACTGGTGGCTTCACGGACTTTTGGACTTTTTAGATACAACTTCTTTATATACATTTTAGTGTTTAACTCTTTTTCGTCGCGTTTAAGTGCTTTCTTAAGTTACGTATAGCAGATTTTTGATTGAAGCTTAGTGGAATGGGAGAGATTTATCTGCTTTTCTATTTACTAGTAATTTGATCTAAAGTGTATATGTATAATAGTAATATTATAGTTACGTTCAGTAACAGTGAATATTAGTTATATACCGCATACAGTTGAGTTGGTAGTTGCCCTTCCGCATATTTTATTAATTACTTTCTTAAACTCTTTTTATAGCAGCAAAAAATTTCCAAATCAGAAAAATGATCTTGAGCAGTTGTTCTAAACTGTTTTGTAAATTTAAGAGTTTAAATACTATGTATATATTTCAAGAAAATACTTATACTTGATAGCTTTTCAGACTCATCATAATTTCAAGTATTAGTCAAAATGAAATTTAGTAATTTCACAACGAAGGTCAATTATACTAAACATACCTTTTTTAAATTGAAATGAACGTCATTGTTTCCATTTCTTTATTTTGCGTTTTACGATTTATGTCAAAGCTTTGGCTAATGCTGCCAATTACTTTGAACATTGCTTTTCAAAATGTGCACATAACCTTCAGTACTGCCTACTAAATTGTACTGCCTTGGCATATCCTCTCATGTTTATCTTCAATAAGTATCTCTCCGCTGGGAATTTAATTTCTGATTGGAAATTGACATGCATTACTCCTATGCTTAAAGGTGGTAGAAAGGATGTTGTCTCTAATTACAGGCCTTTTTCTAAACTTTCCACTATTTCGAAAATTTTTGAGTGCTCTGTTAAAAATAAATTATTTTTTGCAGTAAAATCAATAATTAAAGTCAATCAGCATGGGTTTGTCTCTGAGCGCCCCACTGTGTCAAACTTAGTGGTTTTTAGCGATAATTTTATGTTGGCATTCTCCGCTAGATTTCAGGTAGATTGTGTCTGCGCAGATTTCTCTAAAGCCTTTGATAAAGTATCACACCATATTCTAGTTCAAAAATTATCATCTTTAGGGTTTCACTCGGTCTTCTTGCAATGGATTAAATCATATCTGCACAATAGACGATGCGTTGTCAGTGTCGATGGAGTGTCATCTGATTCATTCATCGCGTCGTCGGTAGTGCCACAAGGGAGCGTCTTGGATCCACTTCTCTTTGTGCTGTTTATCAATGACATTTCCTGTTGCTTCTCTTTCGCTAACTTTCTTTTATATGCAGATGACTAAAAATTTCATATCAAAAACTCACAAGATGTATTCAAACTCAATTTGATATTGATAATTTTTATGATTGGTGCCTAAAATCGTAGCTTTTTCTGAATCTAGATAAATGCTCTGACATCTCTTTTGGTAGGGGATCATCTTATCTTTAATTCTAATTGCGTCCTAAAATGCGTTACTGAAACCAAAGATCTTGGAGTAATCTTTGACAACAGATTTTCTTTCAGTAATCACATCAACTACATCACTTCAAAATCATTTTCTGTGCTTGGCTTTGTCCGTCGAAATGCTTTAAATTTTTCCGACACCTATACGTTAAAATTACTGTATACATGTTTTGTTTGGTACATTTTGATTTACGCAGTGTTGATTTGGAGCCCGTATTGCATATCGTCAATTAATAGGATCGAGCGTGTTCAAAAGATTTTTCTTAAATTTGCTCCCCGCTCCTTAAATTTTGTTGACCCAATACCATCGTATAGTACATCTCGTTTATTGCTTTTATATCTTAAATTACTGGAAAATCGACGGTCTGTTCTCTCCCTTTCATTTGTCTTCAATGTAATTAATGGATGTATTGACTGCCACTATTTATTATGGAAAATTAATGTCAATACTCCTCAGCGTTGTCTCAGATCTATTCCTCCATTCTATTATAAAAACAAAAGTAGTAATTTTGCTGAATATGCTCCTCTCAAGCGTGCTATGCGTGAGTTTAACTCGATTTCCGAGAAAATTCTTCTAAATTTTTTTCACTCTAGGGTATCCTTCATTAATACCCTCAATTCTGTTTTTTAGTTTCAGTTATCTACTTATGTAATTGTAATTAAATTATTTTTAGAGTTCTAATTTGCATCCTAATTCTCCATTAGCCTGTAAGAATTAGTGTTCATAGACTTAACTAAAAAAATAAAATCCTGTTATAGTAACCACCTCAGGTATACTGGCAACTCTAAATCAGTAGCTTCACACAATGGGGATGTAATTGCTAATAGTTTTCCATCGAGAAAATCTGTGCTTTAGCGAACTTGATCACTAGTCTTTTTGAGTTTTTCATTTTTTCTTTTGCTTTAAATGATTTTGATACTAAATAATTTTGATGTAGCTATCGCTGTCTTTTTTTTAATAAAATTTTGATGAAATTTTAACAAAACTGTTGGGATGTAATAACAACAATACGATTTTTCGTTAATTTTTTTTGATGGTTATATAGTTTTCATATAACTTCTAAGAGTATGGTAATGGTAAAAAGTTACCAAAATACATACAAATATCTAAAATGAATAAGATCCGACTATGTTTGAGGATTATCGATTTATCGTAAAGTTCTGATGTTAAGAAATACTGGCGATTATCGAAGTAATCTAACTAAAGTTGCGTTTTTTGGTCAGAAAATAGATATGGACCTAGTGTGATAGTCCAAAAACAGGATATTTAGAAATAAAAAATATTAATAAATTTTTTGGAAATTTGTTTGGCATATTTATTCTAATTTTAATAACAAACAATATTATTTTTAGTAAATATAAAATAAAATAGTATTGGAGTTGCATGCGATCTCTAACAGCGCTAAAAAAGGTTCTCTCCACTGTTGCAGGGATTCCGGCCTTCCCCGTTAGTGGTTATTGTACAGAGAAGTATGAACAAAACATACAGAAAGACTTTGATTGCGATAGGATCATTGTCTCGTGATTTTATAAACTGATGGAGCGCATTGAAATAAGTTGTTCTGACTCAAATATTATTTGAGATATCGATTTAAATTTTGAGTATGTTATTTTTGATCGACATGTGAACGTTAGTTATGCCATTAAGAAATAATAATCTAATAAAACTTCTAATTAACTTCTATGATCTAAAAAAAATTTGTTCTTAAATTATTTCTTTAACATTTTTTAACATCATCTGTGACATAGGATTTCAAATAGGATATTTTTTACTGTTTTTAGATGTCTAATTAGGAATTGCTAAAAAACATAAATAAGATTATCTATGTAAATAAAGGGCAATAATATTTCAACACCGTTCACAGAAATATTTATTTCATTACCGAACACATATGAATCGGTGATTTTCCCACATAAATTGAGTCAACCTCATCCACTTATTGACAGCGAAGTGGAGCAGTTTGTTAAACTGTCATTTCAGTCATGACATTGATTGTTTCCCACTAAATGGCTTGGCGATTCAATTCAAATTTTTTCATTGCTCTGCATAATTTTCCATATATTTATATTCAACTATGAACGAAAATCAGTATATGGTATTAATGTTTATATTTATACATATAAACAAACTGAGCAGCAACCCAATGAAGTTTAAAACAATTAAATCCTATATTAGCAACTACAAAACATTCAAAGAAATATTGGGGGCGAAACAGCATGAGAAATCAAAGGAAAAAAAAAATTGAAAAAATGGAAACTCATGACAACTGAATGGCATTTGACAGGCGAATAGTTGCTTATAGGCGCGTCCACAGCCACCAGGTGCCAACGAGTAATTTGCTGTTGGGTGTTAACATTGCGTTGCACACTTTTCAAGTTCATTTAAATTAAAGAAATATAGTACACACAACTGCGCATATTAGTTTATTATAGGCTTCATAGCAATGCATCATATACTCTACTGAGTTGACTTATAGTATAGCATATGTAAATATGTATATAAACCTTGCTTACTGGGTGTTGAGATAAAAATGCAATACGTAGTAACAGCGGGGGTCTTGAGAGAATTAATTTAATTAAAAGCATACATAATCGCATTTAATATGACTTGACTCAACATCATGCATATATGTATGTATATATGTTTGGCATTCAATTAAAATGCGTTTTATATTGCTGACAAATGCTGGTATTTACTGAAAAACTACTTCGGTGCGGCATATTTTGCTTAATCAAATTAAAGAGTCTGGGCTTGGCCACACACTGCGAAAGCAATTTTGCCAATTATTGTCATTAGTAATAACAATAGAATCCTTGTCGGCAGCACGCATACTAAACCTTGCATCGGAAATAGTTTTGATGATGAGTTTGCCGGAAACTATGACATTTTATAGAAAAATAACCTCTATATACATATGTATATGCATATATCTCGGTGTACGCAGGTTTTTCCCATCGCACATGCGTCATTGTAGTTGTTACAACAAATAGTGAACAAAAGAAAATTGGATTTTCTATGACTAATTGTGGTTTATTTTTTGTGCGTATGATTTATTTTTATACTCTGGGTTTTCTAAAATTGTTGCATCATATGTGACTAAGGTAGGCTATTCTGTCGGTATGAATCGTATGTACATCAACTATTGCATGTCTATGACGGAATGACTGAGTATTAATTGTTAAAAAGATTGTGAAAAGTTATTTTTATGTTTATGAAAAAGTTAAAGAAAATCGTTAATATTTTATATAAACAAGGTGCGTTCCAAAGTAAACGGGACTTTTGGAATCTAGCGCCTCCTGGTATGTCGACTAATATAGAGTTAGAATCTGCTATCTTTATCGATTATCCAGTGAGAATTTCATGACATTTCATTGATTGGAAGTGAAGTTACTGCTTTCTAAGTGTCAGCATGTTTGTGTTATCGGTGCGAAAATGATCTTCGACAAAGAGTCACATTAAATTTTGTTTTAAAATTGGTAAAACTTTTACCGAAACGTTTCAATTGATGAAACGAGTTTATGACGATGATTGCCTATCCCGTAGAGTGCACGAGTGGTTTAAAAGATTTCAAAATGGTCGTGAGGACATAAATGTCGATCAAGATGTGGGTCAATCAAAATCCGTGATCACCGAAATTCCATCGAAACAGTGCTTGAATTCATATCCAAAACATCGATTTGTCGCATTTTGACCGAACATTTGGGCTTACGAAAGGTGTGTGCGCGGTTTGTTCCGCACAAATTGATTGACGACCAAAAATTGCTCAGAATCCAGCAATCGAAGGACGATTATTTGACCAAAAATCACTTGTTAACCATTAACCACTCCCGTATTGACCCCACATCAGGTCACCGTGCGACTTCTTCCAAGAAAGATAAGCGTTATGCAGACGTAGAGATTGTAAAGGCTTGCACCAGCATACTGCCGGCCATAAGGGTCAAGGAGCTTTTGGATCGTGCAAGAAGCTGAATTGAAGCCAATTTATTTTATTCAAAATAGTCTCTTATTTTGAATAAAATAAATAGTCTTTTATTTTGAATAAAATAAATTGATTTTGCCGAAAAAAAATCCTGTTTACTTTGTAACGCTCCTTGTACTTTATGATTTCAGTTCAAAAATTGCACTGCTCTGTGCAATGTTTCGAAAATATTTCTGT
Organism: Bactrocera latifrons; assembly: GCF_001853355.1. Lineage (NCBI taxonomy): Eukaryota > Metazoa > Arthropoda > Insecta > Diptera > Tephritidae > Bactrocera > Bactrocera latifrons. The sequence continues at coordinate 190,727 of NW_017537087.1, read as the reverse complement.
ATATCTCAAATTATAATAGACCTTTTTATCAACCCTGCAGTCATTATGCTATTTTTTATGTTAGGTGTCGAGTCGGGTTTGTTATGAATGCATTTGCTGCGTCCTTCACTCATAATGTAGTAAAGTTGCCACAATGCCTTGACGATATTAAAAATATCTGAGGGGTTCTTCCTAAAAACTAGACTGCCTTGTTCAAGAGCAACAATCAGTATAACCCATATATTAAATTAGTGTTCTCTCGTATTAGCTCTGTGTTCTGGTTTTGACATATTTCTTTCTTTTTTTGAAGTTTGAAGTTTTTTTTTTTTCAAATGATTCTTACATGAATTTTTTGAAAACATGCTCAGATATTATTTTGGTATTTGTGAATTATATAGACTTTTATCAAAAACGGATAAAAGGTATTTTATGTCCGTCCCCTGGTTCTAAGCTACCTTTCCACGAATTTTCAGCCAACTAACACTACTTTCTTTTATATACACTAGGGAGTGTTTTTTTTTGAACTATGCATTTTTTCAATCCCATTATGAGATTTCTTTGGAAATAACCAATCAAAACTCCCTGGACCAAGAAATGTAAAAATTTTCCATTGAAAATACACGAAAATCGTGATTTTTTTCTTTAAATTTCTATTGCTCAGAGGCATTTTATGGTATCGCTTTGACTTTAGACACATATTCCTCTGAATTTCACACTCTACAAAAGTGTCCACGAAATTCGCAATTTTTTTTTATATATCTCGTAAATGACAAGAGCTATAGAAAAAGTGTACATGACAAACTTTAAGGAAATTTTATTTGCTACAAAAATAAATAATAATGTAATAAAAAAAATATTATTACAATATAATAGTTTTAAAACTAGAGTCGAGTCTTCGACAAGCGGGATTTTTTTATTTTTTATTTTAGCGGACTTTCATGAATTTACGATAATACTTTTTATAATTATTTTTAACATTTAAATTACAAGTTGAAATTTAAGAAGTAACCATTTATTTGAAAGTGCATTTATCGCCATCAGAAATTGAGCAATGCGCACACTAAACCGCGTTTTGTTGTAGTCAATGGAGTGCCGGCGCATAACTAGACCTGACTGGCAAATGCCTAGAAGTACAACTAAATCAACGTCGGTGCGCGCACTTTTCAATAGAGCTCTCTACTTTTGCTTGTAGAACACTTTGTGTTCATTTGCTGCACTGGTCCGTGCCGTCACTGCCTTAAGCGCCACCATCGCCACACAACACCGGCCACAGCATCAGCAGCAACGCCTTGCGTGACCCTCTGAACTGCTCTACATTAATTCGCCAGCCTTCTTTGCTGTGTTCGCCTTCAACCTTGCTTCGTTAAGACTGTTCGCGTTACTTTTTTCTTTCTTAAACAATATCTTAGATAAAATTAGCTTTGCTTGAATTTATTTATTTCCATTTTCCTACGACTATTTCACATTGTCCGGTTGGGGATAAATATTTCAGTGTGATCGGTGGGCACTTTTCGATAAATTTTTTATTTGCTGCTCTTGTTGTTTTTCTTCTTATTGTATTTGTTTCCAGTTGCTATTGTTTGTGTATGTATATTTTCTTGTCTTGTATGTTTGCTTCTTGCGCAATTCTTTTGTTTATAGATTGTTTTATAAAATTAAAACAAAAAAGGAAGAATTGATCATAGCGATAAAATCTTTATTTTCTACTCGCATACTATCTTATAGGCCAAATTGTTGCTAGATAATATTTGACTTATTTTGCTGTGCCTATTTGCTGTAAAGCACTATAAATTTGGGCTGCCATAGGAGATGAAACTATGTTGTAGCCGATCAGTAAAAAATAAATTTTTATTTTTTTTTTCAAATTACTTTAATTTACTACACGTACATATGTACAATTTATCGAGCACTTCTCGCGAAAATAACAGCGAAATTAAGCCGATTTTCGTTTTTTTCTTATGCAACTATACTATACTATATGTCCAGCAATTCTGGAACTTCAAGTAAGAAATATAAATAAAATACCTGAAACCGTAAACGTATGAATACGATTCTGCCGAATGAGCATAGAAGGTCTAATAAAAGGAAATCCATTATTTTTGAATTTAGTTGACGGTTTACTTTAATATAAGCAGAGATATTCGAAATGGACATTGTTTTGTTCGATAATTTGAAGATAACTTTCCGTTCCATTGGAAAACTGAGACGGTAAATTTTCACACGTTTCTTTTGGAGCTAATTTTTTACCAGCACAAACATTCAACACACATAGTAAGAGGTAGTCTTCTTTGATACCAGATGCAATATATAACTTCAATGCATAAGAACATCTCAGTCAATCTTCCGAAATTTCTGCTCAGTCACTTTCGATGTAAGTGGGTTGGCAATGTCTTGATGAAACATAACTTCTATCCTCTTGGTAAAATTTGACCGCATCTGGGCGATTTAAGTGGTAAAGTTATTGACGGTACAGGTGTGAATAAAGAGTTTGGTTTTAGAGGAGCAGCTCATGTGAGACAATTTCCGTCCAGTTTTACCAAAAATACAGCAAACCCTTCCTGACAGTCAATCCTGGCTTGGCCACCGTTATAGATTACTAAAGCCATCTATGGAATAATAATAACAAAACACCAAAGTATTATGTAATTATACCTGTCTCTTATACACATCTAGATGTGTATAAGAGACAGGTATAAAATGTTCGGTGACACCCGAACTTAGCGCTTCCTTACTTGTTTTTTTTATTAATTTAGATTGAATAGCGGCATTTAATGAATGTGTAAATATTATAGTTAGGTTTTTCCCATCTACAATACCAACTTTCTCCAAGTGCCAAGGGTATTTATTTTCAAAAAAATACACAATAATTGTTAAGAAAATTCACATGTTTTTAATTTTAGAGGTTAGATGGGTTTCAGAAGTACAAAAGGAAAAAAACTTACGCGTTATTCTTTAATATAAACAATCATATATTTCAAAAATTAATATGGCATATCAAATGTACACCATTCAAACTAAATCCAAGAGTCCAGAACTTTTCGAGAAATCATGTCCACCGACTTCGGAGTTTTGAGAAAAACGCATTTAAAGTCTGTGCGCTACACCCAGTGGCCTGATGGGTCTAATAGTATTAAGTTACAACTTCTTAGACGCCATTAAATATCACAATTTCTTGAAATAATCGAATCTTTAAACTTTTCTCGCAATAATTCGGCTGTTGCACGAAGCTCCTTATAGTTGAAGCCTGATGTTTTCTAGATCAACTACTACCAATTGAGACCTTCGAAAGATGGTTATTGTCGATCTAAACCGTTCTTGTTCATGAATAATTTGTGCATTTTCTTCGAACCAGAATTTAAGTTTTGTTTTTTATTTTTACCGCACCACTCAGAAAAAAGTGAGCCTCATCGTAGAAATTGATTTTCTTAAAGAAAACGTTATCGCTTTTAAGTTGTTTCATAGCAAAATCAGCAAATTCACGACGTTTACGGTGAATTACGGTCCAACGGGTTCAGTTCTTCAGTGATCACAATTTTATGCGGATGCAAGCCTAAATTCTTTTTTAAAAACTTTTTGAGACAGTCCTAGTTATTGAGAACGTCTTGAAATAGACCAATTGCGGTCTTCAGCAATACTTGCCTGAACGGCAGCAATATTTCTAATACTTCGAGTGGTCTTTTTCTTATTGGCATTTTAACATTATGTAAAGAAATCGTATGCCCAAAATTTTCAATAGTTCGACGAATAGCGAGCACAGGTGGACGGTTATTAATATCATAGACGGACAAAAGCGCACGAAAAGTTGCAATTGGAGAGCGATTATTTAAAAAAAATGAATAATTTGTAAACGTTGTTCTTACGTATATCTTTGCGTGATGCAACTGAAACATAACTGAACATAATGAAAAAAATAACATAAAAAATGGAAACGACAATTAAAAGTCTTATCATTCCTATTGGAAAGCCTGATACTTATTTCCATTAGTTTTAGGTGTTATAAACAACTGTTAGGAGAACAAAGCTAATATACTCCTTGCAACGTATCAATGATTTTCGTTTTGGTTTCGAAAATAGGAATGTTTTTCTGGGGTGTAACCACTATTAGTGTTTTTATACATTTTTTATACATAGAACAGAGAGCGAAATTCCCACCAACATACATTTACCTACAGTTGTAAAGTATTAGTTTTACTTCTCTATAACAAAATTTGTTTTTAGCGCAATTCTCACATTTAATTGTTAAGTTATCTAATAATAAATGCAAGGGCTAATTACAGTTTATGTAAACATCAAGCTCATTGACTCAATTAATAATAATTAATAATTTAATTTTGTTTTTGGGTTCGAATGCTACAAACTCAAAGCTATTTTCACAGCTATCTAAAGAAAATTCCTCAGTCAATTTGTTCATAAAATTAGTCATATTAATTAGTGTGCAGACAAAGCTATGTTTCTCTCCAAATTAGCTCAATCATCAGATTTTTCTTTATTTTACAACACTGTGTTTGTTTGCGTAAACAACTAACTGTAATGAATAGTTTGCCAGCCTACTTACATACTTGCACATATACATATGTACGTACATACATATATTTAATTAGCATACTATTACAACTGTATTAAAGCATAAACAAGACATAATGTCTAATAAGTGCTTTCCGAGCATATAACATTTACACACTTTAAATCAAGTGTTTGCTCACATTTGTTGTGTGAGCCGAGGGAGCATATTACTTCGTTACACTTTTTTGTGTGTCACTGTGATTATGAACGTTTGCAGCTTTATTACTTAATTAACTTAATCATTGCACTTTTACTAGCTATTAGTGTACTTAACGCTGTTTTCTGCTTTGTGAAGTACTGCGTTTATTAAAAACAAAATATTTTTGTGTTTTTAGTTTTTTTGTTACTACTTTTGTTATTATTATTATTTTTTTGTTATTATTATTTTTTTCTGTGACTTTGTAGTTTTACGTATAAACCGCTCGAAAATGACTTTTGAACTGAATCGCGAAGGCACGCAGCTTCGTGTGCCCATTGTCCACTAGACAGCGGCGGTCTCCATCCCTTTTGTTTAGACGTCAAGCCGTTAAATTTTCGGCTTTCGGCTTTTCTTATATGTTTAATTCAAGCGTGCGTTTCGGCTTTGTTTTGTGTGACATTTGAGATTTTAATTTGCTTTTTAAATTTTTTTTGGGCACGCAACCTTGACATAATTTTTTGCCTTTTCTTTTCCGCCATTTCGGTTTGTAGTTCGTTCGCAGACAGTTTTTGTTAGGTCTAATATACTGCTCTACTACATAATTATATTAGTTGCGGTGTGATAATCGCAAGTGCAGACAATGCATTAGATATGGAATTTCTTAGTTATTAGGACTGTATATATACATATATTTTATTAAAATACATACCTACATACATACATATACAACATTTAAAAATTAAAAAAAAAAAAAAAAAAAATGAAATAATATAATTTATAAAATTATTGTTATCTTTCGTTTCAGAAAATTCGTTGGTTGTTTGCTGCGTAGCAATTTTAAGTGCAATTAAGTCATGTAAGTCCAAAAAAATCTTTTTTTAATTACTGTATTTTATATACTACAAAATGCTATGTATATCATATCCAAGTCTGAGCAATTTACCATGTAACTGTTCTTATCGTTATTCTTGATTAGCTAGATTGCCCCCCAGAGTGCATAAATGCTAACTTTCGTTTCAAGAATGAAATCTAAATTGACTTGCATGTTCTGATAAGCATCAGCTCTCAATTTCAATTTAATTTGCCAGTTGCCATTTTCATAGTTAGTTAGAAAAAACATTTAAAATTAACTGGTTTTGTTGCCTACAATACAGCTGTTGTGTTTTTGTTTCGATTTTGTGCAATAGCCATTGTTGGGTCACTGATTTACAAGATCCTTTTATGTATGAATATTTAAGAGTCTGAAGTGTAGCACTAAATTGAATTAGTGAATGTTTAGCGATACATTCATTTCAACATCAATTAACTAAATTTGAGGTTTTAAGGGAAAAAGATTTGAATATGTAAGGTATTATTATGTAAATTCGAGTCAGATTAAACTATTGCAAAAAAAGGCATTTTTTATGTAGATTTGTTTTTGTAGCGACAGAAAATATTCCAAAAACTATTTCGAAGAATGGTGCCGAGTATACATACAGTCCCTGGCCGGTTCAGATTACTTTGACCCGACTATCGTGTGAACGATTTCTTGAGAAAACATTTTCTTCGGCACAATAAAACTACTTTGTGAGTTGAAGCGAATAAAAATTGGATAAATAATCACATAAGACCATATTCATTCAAATAATTCCATTTTTATTTCTTCTTTCTGCTCTTAGCCTAAGAGCTGCGTATTTACAACTCGAGTTCAGGTTAAAAATGCCTACATTTCGCCTACATATACTTTAGATCCTGTGTAGAACAGTTATCTTCTTCAAGTGATTGATTATCCCATGTTTAATAAAAAAAGTATTATTAAGTTACGGGTCGAAGGTGATGACCCAATATACGTTGTTTTTAAGTGTTTCGATATTACCAATTTCGATTCAACTTCTCTACCACTTTCCGCTCCTCGATGTTGTAATTAACGGGTTTTTCAATAAGATCGCAGTTTTATTTAATAAAACAAAAACGGTTTGGGATATTAATGAAGTTCTTTATACCTGTGAAAGTACATTCGATACCATTATGTATGCAACTCGATTGCTTTTGCATGGCCACCACGGACCTGCTTGCCGAATTCCAGAAGCTCAAACCCAATTTTCACCGGTTCTTAAGCATAATGGCATTATCGCACAATTTCATTTTCGATATTCATACGAAGTTCATCAATCGTCGTGGGCTTGTTGGGATTGACCATAGATTTGACGTATCCCCACAGGAAATAGTCTAACAGATTCAAATCTCACGACCGAGGTAGCCCATTGTTTGGACACTTCGTGAGATAACATGTTCACCAAACTTGGTTTTCAATAAATCGATTGTTACTTTTGTTGTGTTTGCGGCTTGTTGAGCCTCCTGTTGAGAAACATATTGTTAAAGTTCATATCTTCCAATTCTGGCCAAAAATGTTCGATTATCATTGAGCGGTAGCTTCGCTCAACGAATTTTCTGAATGTCCGTTCACAGTAACATGCTGGTCTTGATCATTACGAAAGAAGTACGACCCAATGACGCCGGCCTATAAGCCGCACCAAAAGGTATTTTTTTCGGGATGCAATGCTGGCTCGTGGAGTTCAATCCACACGTACTTGACCAATAATGCTATTCAGCCAGAAATGTGCCTCATCGCTGAAGATGATTTTTCGCTGAAAATCCATCACAGGGATCCCCAACGTTTGAGAATGACAGGTTTAAGGTCGATGGATAGAAACTCTGGTTCCTATTAGTAAAAACAGTAGCAGTTGATTTTCACGAGCGTCTCTTAAGGCGAATTTTTTTACCAGTAAAATCATTCTTCATAGACCAGAACAGGTAGTAATCACTTACTTAATACCAGGTAGGTATTTTAGGATGATGCTTATTAACCTTCTAACCAATCGTTTGGAGCTTCCGGCGATGTAATATCTACAAGTGTTCCTTTCCCTTCAACATAGAAAGTCCACTTCTGGGCGATTGCTTCGATCAGATCGTCCAATTGTTGACAGTGCAGCTCCAAATTAAGTGTTTGGCGGTAGATGAACAGCTCATAGTAGATGAAAACATTCCTGATCGTCAATCCTGACTATACTACGGTTTTCGTCGGACCACCGCTATTAAAGCACGATCGTTTTCGCTTGATGTTGCCGCAAGTTCCCCAATTTTTATCGTCGGTAACCACCCACCGGAAAGCACCCACTTTAAATGAATTGTTGTTATTGTGTTTCAGCTGCAGCTCGCAAATGGAAATTCGGTCCATTCGTGTTTTTTTTTTTTTGTTTTGTTAACTCGCTGGACACACGAGCTTCTTTTTGTATCCAAGCTAATTTAAGTGATATTGTCTAATCAAAACAGTGCTTACATTATTTTATCGATATTTTCAATAATTGGGGTCCAGAGAGTGGTGCCTTACTGCAAGCAAAATTGAGCGTCATTTCTATTGCAGTATCAGCCATAACCATAAAAATTTTCAGCCCCTAGGCAAACAATGCTGAGCCAGGCAATCATAAAAATTTCCAAAAACTTTTTAGTACGAAATCTTATCTTTAGAATGCTATATAGAATAACTCTATCATACTTATACAACAAAGCAAGGGATGGATTATTAAAGCCATCTATCGGATAAATTATGGATTTCTCTTTACTAGATCTTACGAGTATATTTCGCTAAACATCCCACAACTCAAGCCGAAATCTAAATAAAATAAAAAAGCCAATGAATTCGTCATTTTTGTACCAGCCATTTGCACAAAAATTTACATAAAGACTGTAATTGCAGCGAATGCAAATGAAAGCGATTGCATAATTATGAACATTCCAGCGAGGACAGACTCCAGCTCCAGCGCATACTAACTTCTATCATAAATTTGTTTTTGTACGAAAATTTTGCTAGTTAAAATAGTCATATATCAACGCCAAAAGCGCCATCGTTTAGCGTCATAGTTTCGACTGTCGTTATTGCACCCCCAGTGGGTGCTGTCCAAATATTTGCAATTGTGTCGATTATAAACGGAAAATACTATATTTTAAATTGGGCTGCATTTATGCATTCTTGTACACACATATGTATATATATATATATATACATATTATATAAATGCACATGCAGGTATGAAATGGTGCCTTGATTGGCTCTGTTGAGTGGGCGTAGTTCGACTTGGCATGCAGTTTTTGCACATATTTGATGGCAATTTTACTGCTTTATAGGAAATATTATTTTTTAACTTTTTTTAGCGTTCTGTTGTTTTAGTTTTTTCATTACGAATTGCACTTTTAACAACAATTTCGCATAAACCTTAAAATTACTTGTTTTTATATGTTTTTTGTTTTCCCATTCATTTGCATTTGCTTGGTCTGACATATTGTCTTGCCATCACCCACGGCTGCCGAGTGCAACGTGCACACCTTCCATGTTTGTGCAAAGGTTTTTTGACCAGCATCGCTCCGAGAATTTTAACAAATTTTGATTTTATTTTATTTGTGGTCAGTTGCTTAGTGTTATGCCTAAATATTATTTAGTGTAAAGCACGTAAAATGTGTTTGCCGCAGGTGATTTTTTTGTTTCGTATTTTGTGCTTTTTATGGTAGGTGTTTATTGTGCGATTGTTTGACAGGTCATATTAAATATGCATATTGTTTGAGATTTTAAGTGCTGGTTTTTGTAACAATCGACAAAAATGGATGTGATGCATGTATGGCATCTACAAGTTAGTTTAAGTTTTCTATAGCCATTGTGTACTAAAGTTGTATAAAAATTAAGGATTATTAGCTTACCTAAAAAATCTACATATTTGCAAAAAGAATTGCATTGTTGTTTAATTTTCCACGAATAAGGGAAGTCGTTCAACCTAGCTGCTAGTAAAGTTGTACAGGATGGTAAAAGAAGGCTTTATAGGAGCCGGCGTCAAAATTGCACAAAAGGCCTTTAAGTGAAATCACATTTCTCCGGTCCCACTTTGCCAATTTCAATCTAATTCGGTAGGTAATATTATTCTGATAATCCTATGTCACAGTGCGAAAATGATCTATGTACAAGCACGCCTCATTTCCATATAACAATATTTTAAATTCCATTATTCTCCCACTTTCCTGTAAACAAATTCTACGCCAATGAATATATCGGAGTAGAAAGTGGTAGAAGTAGTGCTTTGAAGATACCTATCTATCTATTCTATCACTATAAGTCAAAAATTGGACCGAATTGGACCAGTGCCTAGGCCAGACCTTTTACAGAAAATATCATAGTGTGAAATTGATATACGAATTAATTCGGCTTCCATATACTAAATGTAATGATTTTCGTTATTCCGCTGTTTTTGTTCAAAATTCAGCAGGTTTGCAACAAAGTTTGCTGCCACGTGTATCATACCTCAAAATTTCGAAAAATTTTCACGGCATATGCCAATCAATATGTCGAAATCGTCAGGAGCTTCTGTGATTGTGATTCGGCTATCATTCATAACCAATGATTTTCACTTTTTCCAAGTTTTCATCGATTGTTGGTATGCTTCGGCGCTCCGGGTACTCGTTATTTTCAGGGCTGTGTTGTTTTTGAAAATTATTTTTACTGATAGTATAAAAATAACATACTATATTAAATTTTCTGAGGAAATGCAAAAAAAGATCATATTCTACGATTTAAAGCTGCTTTACTTATATTATTACAATTTATTTCGTAGAAGTCGTTGGTCTTTTTTTTACATTTTCTGTGGAAATTTACATAGTAATGTGTATATATTTAATAATAGTATATATTTAATAACGGCGCTGAACTCAAATTTCGACGGTTTTCATAAATCGGCCGATAGTGCTGCAATTTCCTGTTCGATATTCGTACGAACTTCATCAATCATCGGCTTGTTGGCATAGACCATAGATTTGACGTAGCCCCACAGGAATTAGTCCAACGGCTTCAAATCGCGACCGATGCGTGGCTTGTGGCACCTGATGTGGTTCCATCTTGTCCAAGTCCGTATCATCCAATTCGGGTCAAAAATATTCTGTTATCATTGAACGGTAGCAATTCCAATTCCAATAACGTGCAAGCCTTGATCATCGCGGATGAAATACAGCCCAATGACGCCGCCTGCCTATAAACCGCAAGAAATCGTAATTTTTCGATGAAAATCCGGATCATTTTCAAGTTGTTACTCAGCCCAATTCACGAACATATGAAGATTCTGGTGGTCAAGCGGATTTAGTCAATTTGATCTTGTAAGAATGTAGGCCAAGAACTTCACAAGCAACGTCACAACGACATGCCAAGAACGATGTGTGAGAGACTGATTTGGGTCTTCCTTAACTGCTGCGCTAGCGACAGCAATATCTCAACATTATGGGCAATGAATGTCTCACTAGCACGAGACCAGTTTGTATGGATTCAAAGTTTCCATTAGACGCTCAATTGCTGATCTGTTAGAATGATTATGACGATCATAAAATGGACGTAGCTCTCTTAAAGTTGAGGCCACTGACTCCTAATTTCGTCCCTATTTATAAGTACAGGAATTTTTGCGATTTCGATAATTCTCCAATCGAAGTGGCCTGATCTAGCCAAAAGTTTAGATTCTAGTGAAATACAAAATATTAATAGACAAGAATTTTAAGTTTTTTAGGGATGTGTAATAATTTATTTGTTGTGTAATAATTTTATTCGAAATAGGGCGTCTTAAAGTGATTTTTCTGGGAAACCGTTAAATTTAACCTCAAAACCGAATTGCAATTTTTCACATTAATCTGAATAAGAGTTTCTTTTAACACTTATCTTTTCTATCACGGGGATCTTCTTCTCCTTCTATTACCACCAAGAAGAAACGCATCGAATGTGTGTCGATTTCAGAAAGTCTTTATCCAGTCGGACAACTGGTTTTAGCAGTGTATTTAAGACGGTTTTAAAATGGGTACTTTTTTAACTAACCACAGTGACTTGTGGAACAACATGCCAGTGTGCGGAATATTAATCTTCTACAATATATATTAGTCTTCTTACCTATAATAAACTAGACAAAGAAACCTGTACTGATCTTCATACTTCTTCCTTTCTTCAAGTTGTCTATTATATTTTTTCAATTTTGATTTTATTAAAATAGCATAGCTTTTTCTTTTGTTTTTCTTACGATTATGATTTGTTTGCAAACTAGTGCAGCAACAGATATTTTCTTTTATATATATTGCTAGAAATCATTTTCATAATAATATTTATATTTCCTTGTCTAAATTGTATCCTTGGGGCTTCATTTAAAACCGTGTTTGCAAACGATCACTTGTCTAACCGCCGAATGGACATGAGATCGCCCGAATGCATTTGCGAATTTACTATTTTACATATGTCAATTTATTTGACTGAGAATACACACATATATACGTATGTATTTGTATTTCATTATTTTTACACACTCTAAGTGAGTATATGCATATGTGTTATATGCTTGTGCATTGAAAATCAAATTGACTGCCAAAGCCTTTTTGTTGTCGTAATTAAGTGCTAGTTTATGTTGTCACGCATTTTTACGTATTTTTTGCTCGAATTTCTTGAAACAGTTTTTCAAACCATTTTTACGCTGTTGTCAGTGCCTGGCCACATAGCGTTGGAACATTTCAATTTGCAGCAGTGCAACTGAGCAGCCATTGCGACAAACAAATGTACACTTGTGTATTTTTATTTTACAACAATTGTATTTACTTATGTCCGATTGTGTGCTTATATGAGGCAGCCAGTAAACTGTGGCAGGTAATATGCAAATGACAGCGGGCAACCAGCGGGTGCGTGTGTGTAAGCCAACGGTAGAAGCGATGCCTTTCGTTTTGGCCAAACGCTTGTTGTGAGGTCAAGCGTGCGTACACGAAAATGCGTGTTGAACCGTGTTGCTGCTGTGAGCTACATGCATTTAGAAACATATACACAACATTTACGAATGAATACATAGCATTGCATGCGTGTAGCATTTATTGGGTCAAAAAATTTAAAAAAATTGCTTAATCGGTAAGGACAATTGTGACATAAGTAACCACAGAGTGAGATATTTTTGTAGACTAAGTGAACTTATTCCTATGGCGGAGGGCTACTGAAGCCAGTGTTTGATTTTCGACTATCTAAAAAGTTTCACAACAAAAACATATTAAAGTAAATTTTACTCCAAAAATTCGTAAAAGCAAAGATTCTTCTCAATCTGAAATTAAATAAAAATTACTGAGATAAAAAAGTTTGAAAGTAAATAAAAAACAAGAATAAACTTTCACTTCGGTTGCATCGTTAACCCTCACAAATAAAGAAGTTTCCATGCAAGTACTTGATTTTAGTCGTTCATTTTGTATGACAGCTATATGATATTGTAATCCGATCTAAATAAGTGGAAAATAATTCTCGCCAAAGTTCGTGTAGATATCTCGTAAATTAAAAATGTTTGCATGCAAGAATTTTATTGTGTTCGTTTAGTTTGTATGGCAGCTATATGTTATAGTAGTTCGATCTTAACCATTTCTTCAGTATTTATAGCTTTGCTTTAGGAACTAATCCATGCGGAATTTTGAGAGTATGTATGTGTAAATAAAAAAGTTTTCCATACAAAAGCTTACTTTTGATAGTTCAGTTAGTAGGGCAGCTATATAAAATAGTGGTCCGATACTAGCGATTTCGCCAAATGATAGCTTCTTGAGAAAAAAGAAGAGAGCGATAACTCAAAAATTTAGGGACTATTTCAAGTATATGCAGTTTGCCTAAAAACTATGGTATACTTACTTTCCAAAAAAGTGTAAGGCAACGGTTCAAGCTCAGTTTCCTGATTTTGACGTTTCTTCTTTCTTTAGAGGGGTTAATAATTCATATTGTGCACACAAAACGTCGACTGGCACTCAATTGTCTGTAGTAGAAGTGGATATACACTCATAATGTATAATTTACTATATTGTGTTGCCCAGAAACTAACCTTGCGCTATGGTAGGTGTGTTAGTGTGTAGATTCTACGTTTATATAAGTATCAAATATTAATTGGGAATATTTTTTATATTGGGTAGTCCCAAAAGCCTTTTCGTATTTCTAATAAAACTTCAACTTATTTTTTATATTTAAAATGAACTTTAATGAACCAAATATGTACCATTTTGGTCGACCACTTTTTGCCATTTTTGCGCTGGAGACATTATTCCATCAGTGTAAAACTTCTCTGGTTTCTCGTAGAAAAACTGCGACAAATAATTTTCACAGGTTTCTCTTGAAGCCAACTTTAATCCATTAAAGGAGTTCTGCATTGACCGAAACCAATGGGAGTCCGATAGTCTAAGGTCACGACTATATGGTGGATGCATCAAAACTTCCCAGCAAAGCTCTCCCAGTTTTTGCCGAGTCATGAAAGGGGTATGCGGTCTAACGTTGTCCTGATGGAAGACGAAGATCTGTTGATCAGTTCCGGGCGTTTTTCTTTTGATTGCTTGCTTCAATCTCATCAGTTGTCGACAGTAAAATGTAGAATCAATCGTTCGACCAGGCTGGAGCAGCTAATAGTGGATGATTCCTTTCCAATCTCACTAAACACCTTTCGAGGCGTCAGTTCTGGCTTTGCGACCATTTGTGAGCTTCACCACGCATGCAAACTGTTTTTTTCGCACAATATAATTGCATCGACATTTTCAACGAATTTTCCCATCGAATTTTCCAGAACGGTAGCGAACGAACCATTGTTGTGCTACACGAACTGATACAACATCGTCTCCGTAAACTTCACAAATTTCATTGATGATTGGCCTGCGTGGTATTCTTCCCTTTTTTATACAAAAATTTCAAAATATAGCAAATTTCTTCATTATTTTCACAAATTTTTCAACAGCTGTAACTTTTTTTCAACTTCCCCGAATTTAAGTTTTTTTGGTCAAATGTATTGTATTTGAATACAATGTGATTGCTAGCACTGGAGATTTACGACTGCAACGACATCTATTGAAAAAATACGAAAAGACTTTTTCAACAGCCCAATATTTTCATTCTGATACAATTTAGCAGTTGCTAAGCTATCTTAGTTATCACCTTTTCCATTAGTTCTTCGACGTGTGAGGTTGGTTATAGGAACTGGTGATTTTACAAACATAGGAAAAACGGAATAATTATTTTTTAGGACCCATAACTGATTTTTTAATGTACCTAGACTAGCCTAATACCATACTTCCACTTCAGAAAACGTACGCTTTTTTATCTGTAAGTATAGTTTAGTAATAAATTTCAAATATATTAAATATAAAATATAAAAAGTAAACAAACAAGTTTATTGACCCAGTCGGCAAACCAAGGTTGCTAATATTATATCGGTATATAATGTAAAAGGAAAAATACATGTGTTTGCTCTTTTTGCCCATATGCTCATGCAATTTTTTTTTTTATCAAAACTTGACTTTCGCATGTTATATGTTTTTTCTTTATTTTTCCTTTTCATACTATTTCTTTTTGGTGTCGATTTTTTAATCTAATAAATTATCTATAACCGAATCTTACGAATAATTCTTTCTTTTTGCAATAAAGTTTAATGGAAAGCAAAAATAAGGGTGGTAAATATGCATGAATATATAATTTAATAAACATAAATGGGAATCTCGCTGCGAACGGCAAGCATTTAATCAGTTGACGCACGCATGCGCTAAGTTCAAAGCTCTTTCCGGTGTTTCACACGTTACTCATGCATATTTGCATACTCATTATGAGCATACATACATATGTATGTATGTTCACTTGGTATTAGCAGCTATAGATAGATGTATATTTATATCTGATGACAACAGTAATTTAATTAACTTTTGTTTCAATACAAGAAGAGTGATTGATAAACATTTGTTTTCAAAATTGTTATTTAGTATAGAGTGAGCAGTTAAATATATATTTTACTTGCTCGTTTGTGGTTATTATCCTAATATTTTTATGACTATCTGTATACTTCAATTGGTGTATAACCTTGTCTACTCCTATTAAAGCATTTCTTAAAACCGTTAATCATTTTAAAGTTCGGCTTTATGAACAGTAACACTTATAAAATATCAAAAATATATCCATAGATCATAGATAGAGTTTTATGAACAGAAACAACATATGGTAGATGCTTTGTTTTAAACTTTCAGTTGTGTGCCAGCACAGACCGACCCGGCCAACAGCGTCGCGTGGTTGATCAGATTTAAGACTTGCCCGGTACTTGAAATAGCATGAGGTACTGGTACTGGAAGGTATGTTAGCTAAGCTCTTCAGACATGGAATAATCCTGATTTTTAATTTAGCCAAGGCACAAACCTTAATATTCGTCTCATACCTAACCTTAAAACCACAAATACCGTCTATGTTTTGCTTTGTCAATAGCGCCTTGTGATAAAACCTTCAAACACTTAACTGTAAATTGTACAAAATAAGGGGCCTGTAATTTATAAACTGCACCCGTTTAGTGGACTACCTCTAATAGATGTGACGCTTGTTTATAAGACAATAGTTTGCTTTTAAGAGCAAGCTACTGAAATTTCACACGCAAAACAAACGCGTTTTAAATTATATACATGTATACATATGTACTTGTGAAACAACATATTTAGCTACATAAATAGCATTTAAGTGCAGAAAAACTCACAATATTAATAAGCATAATTATCCATGCGGCGCTCGTCATGGGTAAACTACCACTCGCACTTTGGCGCTTAATGAGAAAGTTCATTCAGCTTGTTGTTGTTGTTGTTGTTTGCTTTTTATGTTAAATCAATAGAAGTCAAGCAACAATTTAACAGTTACATATTTATAAATTTTATAATTCTCCGTATGTATGCATTTCTTGCCTTCAATTTCCACAATTGTCTTCGCATGTTTTTTTCTGTTGTTGTTGCTACTGTTGCACTTTGTTGCTTTCTCAACGATTTTGTTATGCATAGGTGCTCATCTTTACATAATAATTCATTATGAATGCAATTTCTGTCGGCAATTTTACACATTTTTCTGGCTACTGCACACTCGCACACATCCACCGGTAATTATATATATGAACGTGTGTACAAACGCTCTTTTGTGAGCTTTTGCTTTTGGTACTTGCATTTTCTATTTCTGCTTTACTTTCGTTTTCATTTTATTTCCATTATCTTTTCGCTTAATTTGCTTGAACGTACCTACATATATGTATGTGTATGTGTCTGATTTTTTCATTTTCATTTCACCGGCAACGATTGTGTTATGTTGCTATGAATTTTGCGGCGATGTGCACATGTTTGGCATAATTTACCGTTTAGTCTGCGTACGTGCAATGTTTATCGTTGTGCTGTTGTTGTTGGTGCCACTGTTACGAGTGCGTACAAATAGTAGCAGCTCATGCGCATGCTCATCTGCTGCTAAGTGCCCAGTGTCATACTATATAACAATGCAGTGCCATGAAATGTTATCAAATATTTTGCAATATTTCGCTTTTTCTTTGGCTTCGTTTTTCCTCGCTTATTCACTTTCTTCATAGTCGTGCTTTTTGACAGAAATGCGCATTTATAGACACCAGTACTTGTGTTGTTGGCAAATGAAGCTTGAAGTTAGGAAAAAATAATGTACAAATATGTTTAATTTTTTTTAGTTCGTTGCTATACGAGTATTGTTGTTGTAATGTTAGCCTAATTGTACATTATTTTAACTCGAAGCTCGAACCTGCGATGAAATATGAAGATTAAAATTCATAAAGAGGTTAGATGGGTTTCCTCCGGTAAAAATCAGCCATTTTTCAACAATTTTTTTCTCTATAAAAAATAATACATTTTAATAGAATTTTTTTTTTGTTACAAACATACACTATTAACAAAAAAATTCTTAAAATTTGAAAAAGATGCGCCCGCGTTGGCAGGATAACTCCTTACAGGATCACCTAAAGTGAAAAAATACGAGTTTTAGTTAAAACCTTAACTTAGGACGTGGACGAAGAAAAAAACTGAAAATTGGATTTTTGGCAGACACTAAAAAGAAAGATGTAAATTACGTGAAATTTTTTTCAAATAGTTGTAATCGAAAATGGAACAAAAAATGTTTCGTTCTAGTCATTAACAATTGTATCTCAAGGTCTTGTGTAAAATTTCATGAAGATCGGTTGAGTAGTTCTCGAGAAATCTTCCCAAACGACTTCAAAAACACAGTATCGAGAAAAACACTTTCAAAGACGACGCGCTTATGTAGCCTAGCTAACCTCGAGGGCACAAGTTCTCAACGCTGTAGCTCCAAAACTATTACTCGAATCAACTTAAAAATTTAGGGCAATATTCTACAGGTATTTTAGAATTCAATATGACAAAATCCGAAAACTCATGTAACTTCTTAAGATGGTCAGCACATATGTATAGGCAATTATCTCGATCAGATATCTGGAGCATGTTTCAGTATATTTGTTTCTATATTATCAAGAGCAATTTTTAAATTTTTTTGCTAGATCACAATTGTTAGATTTCTATCCTAAATATAAACTTTGATATTGAAAAAAAAATAATACAAAAAATATTTAGCTCAGTTTATATCCTCAGCAAAGATCATTTCATTTCTAGATAGTTTAACATGGATATCATAATATTAGTTTTCAGGCTAATATATGCCGGAATTTTCTAGTTTAAGAATAGTGATTGTCCTCACTATTTTGGAAGCTCATAATACAGTTGGTTATTCTAATTCCACCAAAAATACCGAGCATTACTTCGCTGTAATCCGGCTTTGGGATAATATAGTTTGTTGGACAGGTTTCACATAAGATATTAGGGTTGTCGTAATCTTACATGAAGAGTCATAATCGGATGCGAAATCGCCGTTTTTCTGTAGCGTTCAAAAAGCAATTCTGACACACAAAATCAAAATTTCTATTGTTCAATTCATATTAAACCCAATTTTCTGCTTTCCGACGCATGCTGCTGTCTTAAACGTTTTAAAATGACTGCCTTAGTGACATCCAAAGATTTTGTGAGCTTTGCATGTGTTTGCCAACAATCTTCTAGAGTAATGCTTCCAGTTCCTCATCTTCCAAATTGCAAAAACTCCCCGCAAGAATACTTTTTCAGGCACTAAGTTAGATAAACTTGATTGATTTTAGTGTGATGTCTACGATACAAATTAATGACATTAATTGAAAAGACATACAAGGACAAGAATAATAAATACAATATAATATATATGCAAAAAAAAAAAATATATATATATATTTAACATATATATTATAAAAAAAAACGAAATTGACTTACTGATTTTTCCATTATAAACGAAAAACCAGAGACACCGTCATATTGAGACGATTAGAACGGTTGGATGCGAAGTCCTAGAACTTTGACAATATTCTAGCTAAGGTTATTACTCAAAGGCAAAGAGAAATATTTTGTTTTCATAGATTTTTATGTCTTTATTTTTAATTTGTAAAACCTAAACCTATCTTTCGATTAAGTCATATATTTTTCTGCTCATGGAGTATGAAACGTTTATTTCGCCTTTCGAAAACTTTTCTATGCAATACAGGTCCACATTCAAGAGTCATTAGTTGAGCAGATTTCTGATCATTACAGTTATATTCAATAAAATCCATATAAAATTATACTTTGAAGGTAAGTCTTTAAGCCTATTCTCTTAACTGAAATAAAATTCTGTTCTTCTGTTCTTGATGATACACCTAAATCAACGCCTTGTCTAAAGCGATTTACAGCGTGAGCTATAAATGTAGTATATTAATAAAATGTAAATTCTGCTATTATCGCCACTATTATATTTACTCGTAGTAATACCAAAAATCTTTATAACCACCAGCACGCACTCATGTATTGAACATGCATGCCTCGTACGTTGTGGCAAGCAGCTCAGCTATGCAACAAAATCGCTCAATTTGCTGTCAATCGCTCAAGAGTGCGAAGCAGGCAGGCGTGCCGGCGATCAAATAGTTCGACATGCATTTTATCACCCGTTAGATACATTTATTTACGCTTTAATTAAATCGCCACTTAATTATAATGGCAATTAGTAACGAAAAGTTGTTTGTGTGCGAGTTACAATGCAAATTTGATACCGTAAATGAACATACTTTTATCAAAATATATACATATACTATATAGATATTTGTATATGTTTGTATATATATGTTTAAAATGAAAAAAAATAGTCAAAATACATCGCCAACCGATATCTCTATTATTTTACAGCTATTTGTTGGTCAAAACGCCCGCGATCAATGCCTAACTTTTTTTCTCTAAAAAAAGAGTTGTACTAAATTTTAGTGATAATAATCTATATATATTTATAAATTGAGAACACTTAAGAAAATACATTTATTTTCTGAAAATCATTTCATATAATCATAATTGATCGCTTAATTAGTAAATTGTACAGGCACAGCGACTGAAGACTGATATTCTGACATAAGTGCTCGATTGCAGGCATTTTTTTTACTTAACAATTTATTTTTAATTATGAATTATTAGATTACTTGCAAATTTTGATCACACGAGTGTTAAGGTGACATATTTATGTTTGGTAAAAGTACAATAATCATAGAAATTCATATTAATTTTAAAAATTTTTTAAAACATTTTTATATATATATATATTTTTTTTAAATTTTTATTTCATTTTTATTGTTCACAGTAACATTTATTATGTCTGGCTGTGAAATTCATATTTTTTAACTGAATTTTTAACGGAATGCAATATAAAAATTATTATCAGACGCATCTTAAGTACCTTCTTGAAATAGTAAACAAAAACATTAATTGTTAAATTGATTTAGAAAAAATTTCGAGTTTTAAACTTAAGTCTTGTTCGTATGGCTAAAATTAAATACTAAACTTTGTTAGTAAAAAATATTTATTTGCTTATCAATTATCAGTATTCTTGATGACAGTGTTAAAAATTGTTTATTTGATATTGCAAGCAGTTAGATATGTCTATCTGTGAGAGCAGCCTGAAGAATAATTGTCACCAAAGTCTGTTTTTGAGAGATCCGTTCCTATTTATGGCATCTAAATAGTTAATTATTGTATGCCCTTTCTGAGTTCTGCTATAAGTTCTGTTACAAGTTCACCTCATTTTAAATATTATACTAGTATACGTTGTTTTTTTAATAAATATATTTTTTTAGTAATGTAGATATTAAATGAGCGATCTACAATAATTGATTAGAAATTTTGTTGACACATAAAGTCTCAAACTATTCGGCCATTGATCAATATCAATACGTACTATTGGTATTAAAGGCGTTTCTCAAACTAAAAGGTAAGGTGTAAAAAGGTATTTCCTTTCCCGTTGTCCATGTGCCAAAGAAGAAACGAAGAAAGAAGCCACTTGCACCCGTTGAGTCTAATTAGATTCAAACATGTTGCCAGTAAATGACCAGCTAACCGGTTAGTTTTCATGTGGAGATCATCTCGAATCAGTCTTCTATTGAGATAGTCGATATATCCTCTAGTTATTCTGTAATCGTAATTTGTGTAATGGTCTTGCTCGTATGCATTGCGTACTGTATGTAAAACTGTTTTCTGGCACGAAGCGTTTTGTTTTTAATGACTTTCTGCCAACTTTCATATTATTTTTAAATCAATAGT
Organism: Bactrocera latifrons; assembly: GCF_001853355.1. Lineage (NCBI taxonomy): Eukaryota > Metazoa > Arthropoda > Insecta > Diptera > Tephritidae > Bactrocera > Bactrocera latifrons. Next base: position 169,546 of record NW_017537087.1, on the reverse strand, counting down.
TGCGATAACTGATGTTTTTATTTTTTTCGGAATGTTTTCGCAATAATTTTTTTTATTGCCAAGATTAGGTTCGATAGTTTGTTAACGTAAAATATATATATATATTTTTTTTGAAAATTGAGTGAAATATATTTCTGATCAATTTAACCAATTATACAACATTACAACATTTCTATTGGACTATTTATGAAAAACTTGATCTATTTGATTTAGTTATTTTAAGTCATTATGAATTCATGTGAAAAACCTATTAACAATACTATTTGAGGTGCAACAAAGCTAATTAAAAGTAAAATATTTAATCGCAAATATGCATATGTAACCATTTGGTTGTTGCTCAGTTGATATTTGCATGGACGGCCTTGCGTATACGTAATATGCAATTCTTTCTTCATTCAGCTCTCGTAAAAGAATTTGCATTTGTAATTAACAATAGTTGGTCGCGCTTTCGTTGACAAATATTACGTCTATAAATGTATGTAAGTGCAGCTACTGCAACCAATAATCTGTTCGGCAAATATATTGATGCTTTGCAGATATAAGTATAACGATATGTTATACCTTGGAAGTGCACATAAGTTGGAACGCGTAAAATATTTTAAAGTCAACTCTTTAAGAAAGCGGGACATAATATGCATTTCTTGAGCTCAGTGATTTTAAAAACTTAATAGAGATAGTTTACTTTTTGTCACTTACAATATTTTCATATAATTGTTTGCATTTAATATGTTATGTCTTGAGTGCTGATGAAGATTCTGCTGTTCAGTTCTGGCCGTTTTTTTGATTGTTTGATTCAATCTCATCAGATTTTGACAGTAAAATGTAGAGTCAATCGTTCGACCAGGCTGGAGCAGTTCATAGTGGATCTCTGGATCTTTTTTAATCCCACAAAAAACTCAGCATAACCTTTCGAGGCTTCAATTCAGGCTTTGCGACCATTTGTTGAGCTTCACCACGCTTGGGCCATGATATTTTTTTACGCTTTTCGTCTCCTGTTACCATTCGTTTCAGAAATAGTTCGATTTTATTTTGTTTCAGCAAAGAATCGTAGATGTTAATTTGATCCATTAAATTGTTCACAGACAATTCATGTGGTACCTGTGAGTTTCTTTTTGTAGTCAGCCTTTTTTAAATGGATCAAAAGCATTTGATAGTGAATGTTTAGTTCCTTAACGATGAAATGAATGCTTTTGTGACGTCCTGATCAATCTTTTCCATAATTTGATCGACTTTTTCAACGATAGGTCGACCACAACGAGGTGCATCTTTCATATCAAAATTCCTAGAACGGAAGCGAGCGAACCATTGTTGTACTACATGATCATCTGTATCAGTACAGCAATGTCTTCGTAAATTTCACTCATTTTATTGATGATTGGCTTGCGTGGCATTCTTCCTCTTTATACAAAAATTTTCGAATATAGCGAATATTTGCATTATTTTCACTCATTTGTGAACAGCTGTATCATTTTTTCAAATTGTTTGGTTATAAGAAGCTTAAAATCTCACCTTTCCATCACTGCATGGTATGGTGATACAATGAGACTTTTAGCACTGGAGATATACGACTGCAACGAAAAAACCTTTTCAACTACCCAATAGATTTGAGAGAGCTAAAGATAAGAAAATCCTTTAATTTGGGCATCAAGAGCACACAAACATATTTCTTGTTAAAGAATTAGTTAGTTAAATTTTTACTGAAGACAGTGTAGTTTTCCTTTAAGTCACCAATAAAATGATAAGAAACTGTTGCAAAATCCAAAGGCTTTGATAACCCGTTTTCACTAAGATCATTCTAACCCTTGACTTCATTTCGAACATTTAGTTTGTATGTATATTAAGCACAAAACTGTTTCCGCCTTCGATCGATATAATTTGAGTTCTTACTTTCGGTTGCAAATTAGTTCCGATTCTCAATTGTGCTAAAAGTAGATATTCTGTAAGCGCTTATGCTTCTCCGTCCGCTATTTAATAAGCATCCTCCTTCGCTTGCAATTTTCACTACCGCTACAATCGATCGCTGCATTGCGCAGTTCGGTATTTGTAATTAAGCTCAATCAAAATTCCACAGTATAAAAATAAGAAACAACAAAAAGAATTACGCAATTGTTGTGAAGTTGTGCTAATTTTTCCAAACAAATGCATTTGACAACTGTCAATGTGTAAATATATGTTGTCGCTGCAGTTCATTGTTGTTATTGCTGCTGATCACTTTTGCAATTTTTCTGCTCAATCGCGCAACAATAATCAACGCTTGTTATGTGTGGCAGATTGTGCATGCACACACACACACACACAGAGTCATTGACATAATTATAGCTTCAGCAGTAAAAAATAAGTATTTAAATTGCTGCACATGTAAGCTTGCATGTAAGACCATGCAATTCAGACTTCAATTTATCCAACACTGACTTCCTGCATTATTTTCTACTTTTTCTTCATTTTTATCTGTTTATCTGCTTCAGCGCTTAGCATCACAAATCTTCTTCTCTGTTTATGCATACATATAGTATATTACCCCATTGACTGCTTGTCTCATTGAACTAATTTATTTATACACTACACTGTAACTATTTGCATTAGCACAATTAAAATGCCGTTCATATGTGAGTTGAAAAAGAACGAATCGCTTTGCACTGTGTTCGGTTTATGGTTTCTGGTGGTCCAAAAAAATTAAATAAATTGAAATAGTGCTCGAATTTTTTAGTGCAAGAAAACATTTTTTGGAATATAAAGAGTATTTATTTCGTGGTATAGAATTATTCTTTTGAATGAAATATTAGCCTGCCGAAAATGCTTTGGGTATCAGTCATTAGATCCTCTGGGGGCTCGACAAGGTACGCCTACGAAACCTTTTGTTAGTCGCCGCATCTTTTCATAGAATTTTCGAGCATTACCCCTGTCGTTGAGCTTGTCAATCGCTTTGTACTCACGCATTTTGGCCTTCCTCGTTTTCTATTTGCAAAAGCGTCCCGCTTCCCTCTTCAACTCTTGGTAACTATCCCATTCCGCACGTGTTGTGGTCGATYGTAACGGTGCGAAGTAGGCAGTATGTTTTCTTTTCGTTGTAACACGGCATCCTTCAGCGAACCAGGATTTATTTGGCATTTTCCATATGATTTCTTTTTCAGCTGTACGTAAGAACCTTGAAATGCCGTCCCGCAGTTTGCTTATACCGAGTTGCTGACGACTGCTCTCAGAGAGCAGGAGTACAAGTAGAAAATCATTTTGCTGCTGTTGGAATTGCAGCTTCTCGACGTCAAATCTTCCTGTTTGTTTACATACGTTTCTTGCTGCGGAGTCCTTTATATGGCCACTGTAGTAATTGCTACAAAAACCTACTCGTCTCAGTAATTGTCCCGTCCCAATTAAGTGACCGGACATTTCACGTTCATGCCCTTAAATCGTACTCCTTAATACGTTGACCATGGGTCGTCTGAGGCTATTGTCTCATTTTCATTGGTAGGGTTTTTTAATTAGCGGGTCCCAAACCCAGCGCACATCCCTTGGGAGGGAATATTTCGCCTTCTCACTTTAGCTCGGCGGAATGTTGCTTGGCTAGCCAGAGGATACTTGTTTTAAGAACGGAAGTCGAAATCTGCTTGAGCCATATGTAAAAGAGTTGTTTCTGGCACTCTGGGAACTTTCGTCATTTCCACACATGACTCCATCTTAGGTTGAGAAAAAACGAATATTTTTTTCGCTTGGTACTTTAAAAAATTTGTTTTTATCCTGTTTCATAGATTAATTTATTTTGACCCACCCACGCGCTACATTTTTAAGACCATTGAAGTTCATCTTTGTATATCTTAAAGCATTTTATATCCACTTCGGTTTATATCTACCACATTAAATTCAGGTAATCAAACTGTTCTGTGACCTTGACAGCCAAGCACAGTCTTTTTCATAAAAAAATTGTTCTAACATTCCTTCCAAATTCCTTTGAAATTACTGCCTGCACAGTTTGTATTCGAACATTTTGGACATTAAAGAATATGTATGTAAGTTACAATTTAACTACTTCGAGCAACAAATTGTAAAAATTTAGCAATTGTTAATACAGCAACAGCATGTGTATGTTTTTACATTTATTTGGTGCTTTTAATTCCAAGTTATATCGCGTAAGTCAATTTAAGCTGCCAGTAATCCTAAATTATAATGCTATTAATGATGCAAAGAATTTTTATACATCCGTAATAAACTGCACCTGCAAAATGTTCTAGGTGCAAATTTTTGTTTGTATATATACTTATGTATTACCTTTTACATGACCTTATAATGACATGCCATTGAAAGTTGATTGCTATATATGTAAAATTAGTAAACTCGGGCCACAAAACATAAAAATCAGTACTGCAATATTCAGGAGCAAATTTTGCGAAACTTAACATTTTTGCATATTATGAAAGAAATAAACACGGACGCGTGTACATTCTCAACGTATTTTATTAATGCACTGCACTAAAACCAACGATGTTCCAACGTCTTTTATTTGTCTGATTGTAGTCCAGAAGCTGCAATTTTACGTTCCATATTCGTTCGAAGTCCATTAATTTTCTTATTGGCTTAGGCCATAGACTTGATGTAGCCCCACAGTAAAAAGTTAAAGGCGTTAAATCGCACGACCGAGGCGGCCATTTCATAAGATAGCACGTTCACCAAACTTGGTTTTTCATAAATCGATTGTGACATTCGCTATGTGCCTTGCGGCGCTGTCCTGTTGAAACCACCTATTGTCCAAGACCATATCATCCAATCCGGATCAAAATCGTTGACAATTTTTTTTTCGATGAAAATCCGGATCATTTTCAAACTATTGCTCAGCCCAATTCACAAATATACGACGATTCTGATGGACAAACGGCTTCAGATTTTGCGTCAATTTGATCTCGTAAGAATGTAGGGCAATATATTTTCACAAAATTCGCCAAAACGACGTCACAGAGATGCCCAACACTTGAGAACGACGTATGAGAGACTGATTTGGGTCTTCTTGAATTGATGCGCTAGCGGCAGTAATATTCCCGACACTACGTGCACTTCTTTGTCTCCCTGCCTCGGAAGCATTTTGTACTGCATCTGTAGATTAAATTTTTCCACTAGACGCTCAATTGTTGATCTGACAGGACGATTATGACAACCATAAATTAGACGTAGCGCTCTTATAGTTGATTCCACTGACTCCGAATTTCTGTAGTAAATTTTAATAATTTTTTTGTAAAATGGTTTCGTGTTTTCTGCGTTGAATCGGTTCAATAATTTTCGAAACTATTTTGCCTTTATCTAGTTGTTGATGTTGATTACTCGTTGGGGATTTCCTTCCCCTTTGCGGTCGATAGGAAAATCCTCACCTCCTTCGTAGTAGGTCCCCCATTCCTCGGGCGTCGAACAATCCTTGACGCGGCCTAAGTTTGTCTGTCGTCCTCTGCCTTATGGGCAATTGTGCTACGATTCTTTCTAGTCGGAGAAATTAATTTTAAGGCTCAAAAAACGTTTTGAACGTTTCCTCGCTAAAAATTTGCTTGGCAATTTTCAAGCAGCATTTCCTTCACTTTTTTAATATTTTGTTCAGTTGATAACGAGGCACGTCTTCAACGATCTCTCCGACTGTCTTGCTGCTAATTTGTCGCACCACACTAACGTACAAGATTTGTCCGGAAAGTAATTGGACTGATTTTCTTCCGTCTTGACTGTATTTTGGAGCGAACGAGCGGCTGGTCAGTAATCTTCGAGTATCTGGAGAGTCAGGACCAATATTTTCCCTCGACGCGTTTCTGTTAGTGGTGCAAGCCGAAAATGCAGCGTTCCTTGGAGCAGAGGTACGTGATTAAATTCTGTGTGAAACTCGGTAAATCTGCGACAGAGAAGTTCGTAATGATCAAGCAGACTTACTCAGATGTTGCTTTAGAAAGAAGTGGTGTGTTTCGGTGGCACCAGCCCTTTTTGGAGGGCCGAGAAGAGGTCGCTGATGAAGACCGGAAGAGTGAGCAAATCCAAAGTGAAAACGATGAGCATTGTCTTTTTTAACATCAAAGGCATTATTCACCATAAATTTGTTTCTCCTACACAAATTTTCAACGCCAAGTTTTACGTGAAGCCCTCTAGAGACTCAGATGAAGGGTTAATTGACTCCGACAAGACATCGCAGTAGATTGGTAGTTGCACCAGGAACATGTCCCGGCTCACACCGCCTTTCTTGAGAACTGCTACCTAACCAAGGCCGGCATCTTAACGCTTTCGCAGCCGCTCTACAGCCCAGATATGGCCCCCGGACTTTTTTGTTTGCTTGCTTATAAAAGGCAAGCATTTTTAAATGACAGAGGGGACCCAAGCAGCATGCACTTCGGCTCTCAAGGCTGTTCCGGAGGATGCCTACTTTGAAAGTTTTTGAATTACAACGATTGGTTTAATATTTTTTTAAAGGACTCAATCCCATTACTTTCCGGACAAACCCTGTACAAAAGCTGCTCATTTGTCGAACCGTTCAAGCATATGGTCAGTTTTAGTTTAGTTATAGTTTTTTTTTATATCTTTTTTTTTTAAACTATGCAGTTTTGATATTATTTTAATAATAACGTGATATTTACTTTGTTCGTATTATATAGTTCTAAATATTCCTGTATCTTTTCCATTTTAAAATACATGAGATTTGTTAGTTTATCTCTAGTAGAATTTCTCGCTATGTATTATTAACAAAACAAAAATTTAAGAATTTACTTACAAATGCACTATATTTGTTTGAACCACTTAATTCAAACCACAATTTATACCAAAAAATTAAAGTTTAGCTCAAGTGCTTTCTAAATAAAAAACAAAATTGCTGACATGCTAAAGATAATTATAGTAGTTTTTTTGTTAAGAATATGTAAAACGGCAATCAGTTTTTGATTTATTTGCTCAGCACTTACCGCCGATCGTTTAATGCTCCTATTAAGTACATGCAATGAGTTATGCGATATAGAAAATAAGTTAATTAATAAAAAGCCTCAACTAGATCCAATAGTTGGAGCAACATATGCTGCTAATTAGCAGCATATAACACTCTGCGGTGTACTATGTTGGCACCTATGTAAGTGTGTCAACAAAACAGCCGCTCAAAGACCTTAGCGAGGCGTGGGCTGCTGTCTTTCAGCCGTTGCATAATTGAATTTAACGGCAATTAGCGTTGGTGACAACGGCTACAAATGCGAACAAAAGCACTGCCTCGGCAACATTTAGCATAAGCCATCCACAGCCAAGCGATTCAAAAAATGAAGTGCACCTGCCCGTCTATCATTCATATATGTATGTTGCTCTAAGTGGCTCGCATTCAACCGGTTATCAGTCAAATTGACGTCATTAATCATTCGGAAGTATGTAATCATTTCTAATGAAATTCAAATTAATAAATAAGTTTTAATTTAAATTTTATAACAACAAAACGATATGCCAATCAAGTAGCGGTGTATGTATGTGGTTAAACGGTGTCAATGATGCCGCAGTTGAACAATTAAGATTTGTCTTGTTGTTGGTTGTTGCTACTGCTGGTAGAATTGTCAAAAGCATTCTGCATGAATTGCTTTTCTGCATTTGATAAATTGCTTAATTTCTATTTAAATGCAAAATAAAATTGACACATAATTCTCACATGGTTATTTACAAGCATTTTTTTTTTAGCGTTTTCTACACATGTGTTTGTGAGTAGTTGGTATATTGCTTTAACACTGTGTCGCAAATTTGCATATTCTATAATAATGATGCAATCAATTCTTACTTTGTTTGGTATATACATACATATGTATATATACTAAAACTCCGCTGAGTTTGAATTGTTATCATATTCTTAAAAGGTGTTCTAAATTAGTAAAGTAAACACTAGATTACAGTGAAAATTATAGTAATTTTATTCGAAGAAAACATGCAAAGGGTTTAACTAGCGTTTAAAGCATTTCAATTTTAAACTAAATTAGTTTCAAAGCCTTAATAAAATGCTTAAACCAATTTAAAGTATATAGTCAGAGACGGTAATCAATATAAGTTCTAGTTAAAAAATCACGTAATAATGATTAATCATTGTGTTTACGATTTCCTTCACCGACAATTATTAATAATAGCCCGAACTGGGTATACTAAGTTTGCCACGATGTTTGTAACACCCAAAAGGAAACGTCCTATAAAGTATATAAATGTATAAATGATCAGCGCGTTGAGCTACGGCGATTTAGCTATCTCAGTAAGTTTGTCCGTCTTTCTAAATATACGAACTAGTCGCTCGAAATTTGAGATGTCGATCCGAAATTCGATTCATTTGTCGGAACGGATTATATCGAACTCTTGAAACATCTAGCTGTCATACAAATAGAACGATCGGAAATCTTTTTCAATTGACGAGATATCTTCGCGCATAAGGCAATGATGAAATGTTCGTAGAAATTGTTCAGATATAATCACTATGACATATATGAAGCTGCATACAAAACTGGCCGATCTAAGTTCTTGTCATAATGTTAAAAAAATCTCTGTTATTTAAATTTAAATTTCAAAACCCATGTTACCCTTCAAAGAGAATTCCAAAATCACAAAAAATATATTTTTGTAAAAATTCTAACTAGACATAACGAAATGGTCATTAACTGGTGAGAAGTTATCCGCGGAATAAATTAAACCAAATAATATGAACTTTATTTTTATGAATATATATAGTATGCGTGTCTATATTTCTCCATTATACTTTTACAACTTTTCAAAATTTGTCCTCATTAATTCAAGAAAAAATAAAATATTTTAAATTAAATAAATTACCTGACCACTACAAACTAAAAATTGCTTGGTGCTAATTGGCTTGTTCAAAATGTTTAATATAATGTATTTTAAAGACAATTATTTGTCCATAAAATATTAACATATTTTATTACACATTGTCACTCATTTAAATTTCAATGGAGCATAAATTATTTTAGCTTGAACGTGTCCATTATTGCAGCACGCAAAACCAAACTTTTTATATTTTAGGTAGAATTTGTTGGTAGACCTGCATATTTATGTGCATTATAATACATATATGTGTAGGTATATATAACTATTGAGTAAAAATTCGCAAGTCCCATTCTAATTACTTAATTATTGGTTGCCGATTAACGGTTTTCGTCTGTCGGTTTTGCATGCATACATTTATTTGTTGCATGTATATACCATAAAATTTGAAAAAAAGGAATACATATTGGCATGCAAAATAATTTTGTGAGCGGAAATACCAACGTACTATGTTAATTATATGCCTTTGCTTAATTATGGACCAGTACAGTAACCTTCTCGATTGAATTCAATTGTAATTTGGCAATAGCATTTTTTGTTTTATTACAGAACTTAAACTCGTGGCTCACAGCACTCTTTTTGGAACTCAAAGACATATAGTATATTCGGTAGTCGAAAAAATATTTTCGTGTTTCTAATCAAACTTAATTTTTTATAACGAACTTTAATGAACCAAATATGAACCATTTTGGTCGACCACTTTTTGCCACTTTTCCGCTAGAGACATTATTCCGTCAGTGTAAAACTTTTCTGGTTTCTCGGTGAAAAACTGCGACAAGTAATTTTCACAGGCTTCTCTTGAAGCCAACTTTACTCCATTAAGGGAGTTCTTCATTGACCGAAACAAATGATAGTCCGGTGGTGCAAGGTCAGGACTATATGGTGGATGCATCAAAACTTCCCAGCCAGGCTTTCCTAGTTTTTGCCCAGTCATCAAAGATGCGTGTGGTCTAGAGTTGTCCAGATGGAATCACACCAAATACTCAGCATAACCTTTTGTGACGTCACTCCTGATTTTGCGACATTTGTTGAGCTTCACCACGTTTCGACCATGATTCTTTGCACACATTATTGTCATATTTAATCCACTTCTCGCCTCCTGTTACCATTCGCTTCAGAAATGGTATGATTTCAGTTCGTTTCAGCAAAGAATCGCAGGTGTTAACTCGGTCCATTAAATTTTTCACAGACAATTTATGTGGTACACAACATCGAGCTTCTTTTTGTAGCCAGTCTTTTTTAAAAGGTTCAAAACCGTTTGATGATAAATGTTAAGTTCTTTAGCGATGTGATGGCTACTCATGTGACGGTACTGGTTAATTGGTGGCTTGTGTGACACAATGAGAATGGTAGCACTGGAGATATACGACTGTAACGACATCTGTTGACAAAGTACGAAAAAACTTTTTCGACCACCCAATATATTCAATTCATAAGAAATCTTAAATTTTCAATTATTTAACAACAGAGAAGAAATTAATGCTATTTGATTTAAGATATTCTACTAAAGAAATCACCTCTTGTCATAATAGTGTATACCTAAAACCTTAGAATATCCGATTGCTGTGATTTTTAAGGTCGAACATTTAATATAATATTTACATACATACATATATATCAATATCTAATCAGCATATAAATGTATGTAAATATGCGCGCCATTGTATTCATTATATAACTGCATTTGAAATGTAAATTGCCAACAATTATTGCCAAAAGCAAAACCGTGCCGCAAGAGCGCTCCTAAAATCTTGTCAAACATATTATATCAATAATATACAGTTATATATATGTATAAAAAAAAACATTTAGGAATGAATAAAAAATACAAACAAACAAGAGTCGTAAACAAAAATTTGCACATAAAATATAATTGACTGGCAAAACGTTTATCAAATGCGCTCGCACATATAATATACAATAATTGTGCATATGCAACAACAAAAATATGTATTGCACCACAGTTGACAATAAAAATTATGACGGTCCTTTCCTACCTACCGCAGCGCAAACAAATAATAAAAACCTTAGACAAAAATAAAATAACTTTGTTTTTGAAAATAATCGAAAAAAGCAAACATTTTGCAAATCCATATGGCACATATGTATGTATATATGTAAGTTAAGAAATAATCTTACAATGACAGAGCACAATAAGAGAATATGTGAAAAAAGCGCTGAATGCCAATTTTAATGACCGTCTATTTATAAAAGGCAAAGTGGTGAGGCGTGTAAGGACCTTGATGACGCTAACTCCTAGCTTTTCAACTGTGGCACAATGCCAAAATAGTCAAACAATGGTTTACGATTTAGCCAAAAGTCACAGAACAAATTGCAAGCAACAATTTTAATGATATGTGAATTACATATTGAAATGATATTCTCGTATGAATTACACATAAACATTAGACTGCAGAGGTATGGCTTTAGTGAGTTAGAGTCACTGCTAAGAAGAGCTCGACTGGGAGAATAAATGTGAAATAAGCAAAAAACCGGTAATAAATATTGATAAAAATGGTTGAGTCTTCTTTAGCTGAGTCGGTAGAACGAATAATGTCAAAAGAGACAATTAATAAATACCTTTTTCGTTGACCCGTGATTTAATTTTTAACACAACTTGTTTAAAATTTTGGAAAAAAAAAATTTTTTTTTTTGCATATGTTTATAGTCAAAGTATAGAATATTAAAATAACACACTAAAATTTTAAATAGCTAATTTATGAGTTACAGCCTTTTTAAGTTTAGCCTCTAGTATTAGTCCCATTAGCTCCATCAGTGTTTTAAGAGGAGTTTTTCTCGAAACTACGTTTTTCAAATTGGCTGCAGTTTTAACAAATCATCCGATCGCTTTGACCTTTTAGTTTTTCAGTTATATTAAAAATGTAATTTTGGTTAAGAATCATTTAATATTTTTGGAGAATTCGAAATTTTTTTCAAAAATTGTAATTTTTTAAATTAAAAATTTGTTTC
>NW_017537087.1:149419-157717 GCF_001853355.1 Bactrocera latifrons | reverse complement strand
TATAAAAAAAAATAATTCTAAAAGTCATATTTTTTTTAGGAGTGTCAAAATCTCCATAAATAAGTTTGTCAAAGGGTGTAGAGTGGTACTATGCTATTGAAGATTATCTGTAAAAAAAGTTTTACTCAATATAGAGTGATTTTTTAGACATGTGATTCTCAAGAAGACATAAAACACATATCGTTTAAGGTTATGATCAATAATTCAGCTTTTTTATAAAGATAAGAATTTGTGATTATATTTTTAAAATTATTTCGGACTAGTCCCGTACTTATCTTTGTATATAATCGATTTCTCATAGTCCAGCAATGTCGCATCTCTACGATGCGAATTAATCCGTTCATCAAAAGTTTTCTTCAATAAATTGGTGATTTCGTCGCCTGTATGATATATTGCATCGTCTTGTTGGAACCAAAAGTCGTCCCTATAGCCATTCCCCAATTCAGTCACGAAAAGTCATTAATAATATTATTATTAATTAATTTTATATCATTTCCCATTGACTATAACATTGTGAATTAATTGATTTTTGAAGAAATATAGAACACTAACGTTTTGAGGACATCGCTACATCTCAACAATGGCTTGTGGCTTATCAGCACTCCAAATGCGACAAAAAAGCCAAAAGTGAGCTTCATCGTAGAAGCTTCTTGTGAAAATCGGGATTGGTGGCGATATTCGGCACATTCACCAACCATGGAAGGCGCTTAATGTTCGTTCGGCTTCGATTCCTGATTTTGTAAGCCCGTAAATCAATATCGTTCTGCAAAATATTCCATAAAGTGGATGAGCACTGCTCCAATGGCGGATAGACTCATTCAGGTCTTCAAGTATTAGCTGAAAAAAAAACTAATTCTGAAAAAAGTTTGTCTCCCTGAAAACAACACGTATAAAAAATATTCTTATAAACGGTATATTTTTTCTTATATGGTGCGATAACTGGAAGTAAAGGCAACTCCCCTAATTTTATTTTGGTTTGAGGACAAAAAGTTTAGAATATTTTTCTGTATATATTCTGTCAGCTTCCCTATAGAGCTGTAGAGCTCCCATTACTTTCAGAGATAGGATATTTAATTCATTCGGACCATATTTATTCGAGCTTATTTAGTACATCGTCTATTCTATGAGATCATCATCAGAATGTACAAAGGTTCATAAAAGTAATACGGAATAATAAGTGCTGTACAATATACTAGGACGAGTATAATGGGACGTTCGTTTTTATTCGTCGCAAAAGAGACAGAGACTAAGACAGAGAGAGACAAAGAATTATTTCGTCGAAAACATATCATTAATATTTTTCAGACTTCTTGAATTGTGTTTAACTAAAGAGATATGCCAGGTCCATAACCTAGAACATATATGTATGTACTTACATCAAATTATGAACTTATTTCTATTCACCAAACTTTTATTTTTAAATATTTATTTTACTTAAATAATCCTTTTTAAACCATCAGGTATATTCATATTCCGATTTGTATAATTTACTTGGCCTTTTTTCTCAAAATTGAATCAGCCGCCTTAAACCGAAATTCCACGAAAACGCCCCACAAACCAGACGACGGTCCGTTATTATTTTATTGTATTTATTTCAATTTCGGCATATTTGTTGTTGCTTTATTTTTCTTCTATTACATTATGGCGGTTGAACATTTTTGTCTGATTTCGCGATTAAACTCGCTCACTAAAAACCACATACAATTTTGTTTTCGTACAATTTATGTGCTACCGTTACAGATTTCGTGACTTGGTGTAATTTTCGAGGCAAATCGAAGAGTGGACAAGTCAAGCACAGCACATACACGTACCATAACATTACTTATATTCATGTATACATACCAAAGCACATACTGGGAGACAAGAACATTGCTCGTGTTGGCATGCATTCGTTTGTATTTGACTACAGTTAGACAATGGATTGTTAGTGGAGACTTATGCAGTGCGGTCAATCGCCCCGTTTGCGTGTGCGCCAATGGACATTTTGTTTTAGATTTACTTTCAGCCGGTCATTTAGGGTTCGGTCATGTGGATGAAGTGATTTTCGGCAAGCTAGTTGTGTGTCTTTTGATTCTGCTGATTCTAGCCATGTTCAAATTGAAAAATATTTTACATAAAACTTTATGCGCTGATAATTATACATTTCCATTTGTAATAAATAAGTATTTTTTTTAGAGGTAAATGTGCGCATGCAAATTTTGTGCATGTGGTGGTAAAATTTATGAGACTTTGGAATTCCAGAAGTAGTGTAGATAATGGTTTATGCGAAATTTGTTATTTTTAAGTTGAATTTTATAAACTGATATATGCACATATGTATGTTTGTAAGGAAGAAAACCAATTTTGGTAGTTTAAATGATCTTTAGGTGGTGCATGTTAGGATTTTCCAATTGGAAATGTTGTATAACCGAGAGGGCTCCCGATAACTTGTGTTGTATAATTGCTTTTAAATATTTTTCCTTAATTTCCCTAAAGTTTGTCATGACTAGATTCATTCAAAAATAGTTATTAGGTTAATGGTAAAGTCGTTCTCGATGATATACATAAGAATGATTCGTAATAAAATCTAAAATGAGTAAAACTGTGAATAATTAAATTATGTCTTAAGGTAGACCATAGGATGTACGATGAGGAAACGTGTTAATATCACGGTGACTTTTTATCCGTCTGTATGACTACGGACTATGTGCACTGCCCACATTTAGGTGAAATCCCACATCCTAGGATCTATTCTACTGATTTGAACCGAAATTGGTAAAATCTGACGAACCACGCTCCCTTCTCATATAACACAATATAAAAATTCATCTGATTTCACTTTCCAGTATAGAAATCACGAAGGCAGTTCCTCAGTTCCTATCGTTTAATCGGTGAGATATAATATGGAAATTCGGAGAGAATCCTCTTTTGATAACATTATGCCAGTATGTCGAAATCGGGTAAAATTGGATCAATATTTCCCCCAATACCAGTGTAACGCATGAAAAATTAGGCGATTTTCGTGAATGTTTTTAAAAGAAAGTACTCGATTGAATGTTTCAAACTTTTCTGAACGTAATATGGTATATTTTCAGCTATGTTTTAAGATTTTTTTACAAAAAGCGTTTTTTAATACCAAATTATCAATTTTTAACTAATCAAAAAGTTCGTAGGTCATTGTATATTAAATATATCCTAGAACACCGAGTTTCAATTTGAAGTCGATCACTCAATTTTAAAAAATGTCGTTTCGAGAAAAGCGCGTTTAATGTTACATTTATACTCGTACATATATGTTTGTACCTCCGAGCGGTCGCTCTTTAGAACACTGCCATTCAAAAAATATTCAAGATACGATCTTGCCGATTTCGCAGAATATTTTTGGAAATATAAACTATCGAATAAGCAAAAAAAAAAAAAATGTTAACCATATACCTAAAATAACGGTTTTTGGACACATAACGGTTTATATCACATATATCGGCAAATACGGGAGTTATCTTAGAGAGATCTTTTTTTAAAGTCGACTGAAAAATTGCTTATTCTTATGAACCTGAAGGTGTTTCCCCAGGCTGTGATTCTGCCAAGTTGCAATAATATGAAATGCAGCTCTTTCTTTCTTGGAATGATTCGATTTGGGTCAAATATGCACCGCTTATCCTTACTTTGCGTTATAATTGCCGAATACCTGTTCCCATTTTGAACTTAATTTGATAGTACTGCTCTCATAGAACAAGGGCTTCGTCTTATTAAAAACTGGGACAATCGAATTTCATAATGTAACAACCAAGCTTCCAGAGCTTCTAGTGAGTGAATATCGATAAAAGTGTGCTGGCGTCGTTCCGGTGTAACACAATCATCCCTGCTTTTAGTTACGAGTGACCGCTTTTGAGCGATTCCTTTTTTCAGAGGTTAAAATTGTTAACAATACAAGTTCGAATTAAGAGTTCGGCGTAGGTTAGCACTTGATAGTGTACATATGATGTCCTGTAGATCTCATCAAACCATTAGCAAAGCCTTCTAATCTAGCTTGGACACCGTTGACGACGGCTCTCTGCGATTCGAACGCAATCGTTTTCGCTTGAAATTCGTTAATTATAAATCTTAGGTTACCAGTAACTATGCGATAGTGAAGTTGTGTGGTTTCCAGACACCGAGCTTCTTTTTGTGGCCAGCCTTCTTTAAGTGTTTACAAATGAGTTTTTGGTACAATGTTTAGTAATAAAAGTAGGGTGCATATGATTATCGGATACGACGATTTCCATTATTATATCAATATTTCCGATAGTTAACCTTTCTGACTTACAAGTTATAATCATATATCATATTATCTTACCCTTTTTTTTTTTTGTACGAAATCTTATCGTTCTAACGCCATACAGTATAACTCGTAAAAGCATTAGTATATTGGAAAACTGAAGTGGAAAGAAAACTTGACTTTGTCGACTGACAGAGAAAAATGGCTTCATAAACTAATTACATAATTATTATTTTTGTTATTTTCCTGTTTTAAGAAATATTTTGTACAATTAATATTCCTGTCACTGCCACCCCGAATAAATTTCTGAATATTTAAGATTTCTTCTGTCGCATAGAGTTCGTCGAAATGATTCTGAAAATTACGTCAAATCATCTGCTTTCCTTGATGAAGTCAAGGAAGTGAAGCAATTGCTTAACACATGCTGTTTTGTTAGCTGATTTCAGAACTTTTAAGACACAAATATTTTTTAAGAATTATAATCCAATTAAAAGCCCTTACTTTGCAATATAATTGTTGATAAATGAAGGATTAACAAAGACTGCTAACGAACGGTTTATATGAGACATCAAATTTGGTATGTATGTGGGAGTGGAACCTGTGGGTCAAAGGTCCACACGTAACGGACGTGCCTTTTAAATACACCTCTGACCAAAAACTACACTTAATTCGAACAACACTYGAACAATATTCGAACTGTATAGTCGAGCACAGTTGAGTGACAGAGTAGTTCTGAAGAAGTCAGGAAGGGCAGACCAGCGGCGTCGGCCCGATAAGTTAATCCAATTATATTTAAATACTTTTTTTTATGTACATATATTAAACTTTGTAAACTGAATTCAAATACATACATATGTTAAAATAAGTTCTGTGAGAAATAAATAAATAGAATAAACTAAATCTACATGTATTATGTTATATTCAAAAAATTTATTTTAAAAGCATTGCAATAAAAGAAGCAAAAAAATATTTGGCACAAAAGGGGCGAAGCCGTCGAAACGATTAACATAACCTGCTCGAAGATAAACACAACAGACAAACGCTAGCCACCAGATGCCAATCACTTGGCAAAAAGGGTTTGGCATTTCTTGGCGACAGCTTCACAAAACTACACATACAAATAAACAAAAGTGAAAAATGCGCCGACAATGCGTTGGCAGCACGTAACTAATTCAGGCCATTCAAGCGATTTTCATGCATCGCTGAAACTTCAGATGCAACGCATTACATACACACACATGCACACTTTTTTGAGCGTCTGCATTCATTAGCAGAATTTTCACGCTGTGGCTTTATCGGTCTCCCTTTTATGCGCTTTTTTCTGCACGCGTCTTGTGACTGCAAGATTTTTTGTGGAATTGAAAATGCAATGCAATGCAATTTTATTGCGAAACACACACACACACATAAATGTGTATCACATCGACTGGGCGTGCGTTAATTAATGCGTGGATTTTATAGAGTGATCGCTGTGGTCATCACATTTCCAGATTGAGCGATTGCGCTCAGCAATGAATTGCTTGTAAATCATTGTGAGTTGACAGCAAGCTGAAGAAGCTGTAATAATTCAAATTTATGATTATTTTGTAAACGATTTTTATGCATTCAAAGGAAAAAATCAGCACCCTTTTAACTGCCTTGTTGAGTAACCACTTGAAATATTTCTATAGCAGCTTCTTTGTCCTTAATTTTATTAACATGATTTTTTTTTCTTTTTTTTTTTTAAGTTGAGTATGACTAATGTAACATACATTGTATAAAGCAACAAATATTGTGTTGAAGCTAAAAAGATTTTAATTAAAATTGCTCAGTTGCATTCATATATTGTTGCATTGCTTTTAGTTTTAAATATTTTTAAATTGATATTTTTAAATAGGTGGCAACTCTCTTAAACATTTTTTGAAAACGTTTTATTTTGAAAAATGTTTATACGTTATTTTTGAAGTGTTTAAGAATTTTTTATTTAAAATTTTCAACCATATGGCAATTCCGATTTTTTTGTTTCAAATCGTTAGAGTATTATGTCAAGAAATTCAGAAAAATAGTTGCCAGTCGGAGATCCTACAAAATCGATTTAGACATGTCCGTATTTACGTCTCTATGTACATACTCGAACTAATCTCTCTAGGTCTAGGTTAACACTTCATATATATTTTTATATCGAATTGTGTTATCTGCTTTCAGGATTTGTCGGACTCGTCGAGTAGTGACTAGAAGAGACAATTGACACCGAATTTGCGAGAGACTTACGAGCTAATTAACCGCCAAACGCCTGATTTCTCGAACTTCCTTTTCTTTTATTAAAGGTTGTTGGCCTGTTCCTGGTGCTTTACCATAATTTTTGGGATCTTTTAGAAGATTTTCAATTGTATTCTCGTTTATTTTCATCCTCTTTACAATTTTTCGTATGGACATTTCAGCTTCTGAGCATGCCAGTATTTGGGACTGCTGCTCAATAGTAGGTTTGGTGGAATTTCTATTTAAAAATTGGCTTCAGACAGGCATTTTCTTCTTTAAGTTGTTAGGTGGGGTTCAGAGGAAAGATATTTTTACAATTTTTTTATAATAAACAATCAAAGATTTGAAAAGTATCCCTTTCTCTCGAAAATAATTATTTTGATTTCATACCAAACCGAGTGTTGTAGTGTTTTTGTTAACAAGGAGATTTAATAAGAAAAATTATTCTAAATGCTGATTCTTAATAAAATAAATATTAATGTTAAAACTTTTCAATGAGATGAAATTTTTCCTCACCCAAAACTAAAAAAAAATATTAAAATGAAATAGAGCGAAATAAAAATAGTGCATTGTTAAAATTTCACTCATGTATCTCTATGTAAAACATAAGTGTTAAAAAAGCAAATTTCTGCACTTTACTAAAAGAACTTTAACAACAGGCGACACGCATATTGATGAATGAGACAGCATGCCAACGACTCCGATAATAAATAAACACCTCGCTGAACATAAATGTGGACGTGAATACGCACAAACAGAAGTTCGTTGCACGAAATGTCGTCTAAATTTTTTTCTCCTTTATTTGATTTCATTTTCAATTCTTAATAGGGCTAACAAAAAGACATTTAATGTGACGTGTTCGCATTCTTATGTTTTATAAACATACTATACATATACTTATATACATATACATATATATATACAAGTATATATGTATGTGAATGTATGTCAGTTTCAATATATGCATCTTGCGATTTTTATCAACGTTCGGCAAATACAGTTAATAATATTCAATTAATTGCTGATAAGAATCTCAAAAAAATGCACCCTGCGTCTAACTTAGCCGGATAACATACTATTCTCATTCTATGAATGATCACAAAGTAGAATCACTAACGGAACTTGGTTATTTGTTGTTCTTACGCAATTTTTTCGCAAAATAAAATGCATGTCACGAAATAGACGTCCGCTGTGAATCACTTTATAACCGTGTGCTGACATTTATTTTAAATTGAGATATAAATTCTTGGCGTTGTATTCAGTTCGATTAAAAAAAGCCAATGAATGAAAAATTATATACAAAAATAGATCGAAAAATTACATATGTACATATGTGTAGCACATCAATAGCATGAAAATGTAGCGCAATTACTTGTGATTATTACAGGCAAGAATACATATATAGAAATTATATCAAAGTCTAGATATTTTTAGTCTTTTACAACTTTAGAATATTGAAAACTGTAAAATAGAAAACTTTTTGAATATATATGTATAGATAGAGACTCTTAGAATATTATATTGTTGTGATTTGCTAACTGCTTCTTTGAGAATATATGCAAATGCAGTATAAAGAAAGATTTGTATATTTTGAAGCCCGGAATACTTAGGGAAGCATGGTATTTCATCTCTCAACTGCTTTATCGGTCTCACTTAGACGTTATACTATAGATACTATAACATTAGATACTATAAGATTAAACGGATTCATTTTAAAAAGTTTTTTATTCCTTTTATACCGGGCCGATTTCCATGAGGATCTACGGAAAAATATGTCTGGCGGTGAGGAAGATTGTTTGCTTACATTTTATCTCAAATTAAAA
>NW_017537087.1:87518-149399 GCF_001853355.1 Bactrocera latifrons | reverse complement strand
AAAAAAACAATATTATTATAATTTATGAATGATCGAAGGACTAGTAAAAATTTTCGTTTCTGACAAGCAGGCGGATCTGTGAACACTCAGTTAAAAAAATTGTTACAAATGCGCTCATATTCCCGAAACCGTGTCGTGCCGTGTGAGCTTCAAATTTTCGGAAAATATTCTTAAACACTCGTTTTTTTAAGGTTATAATGTGTATTGGGTAGTTGAAAACGTAAACTTTTCGTATTTTGTCAATAGATGTCGTTGCAATCGTGTATTTACAGTGCTATTAATCACATTGCGTTATACCATAAAGGAGAGATTTTGAGCTTCATTTAATTAAATTCGGGGAAGTTAAAACAAAAAAGTTACAGCTGTTCACAAATGAGTAAAAATAATGAAGAAATTAGCTATATTTTGAAATTTTTGTATAAAAAAGGGAAGAATGCCACGCAAGCCATCAATGAAATTTGTGAAGTTTACGGAGACGATTTATCAGTTCGTGTAGCACAACAATGGTTCGCTCGCTTCCGTTCTGGAAAATTCGATGTGAAAATTCGTTGAAATCACACAAGCAGCCGTGACATCGTTTAGGAACTTAACATTCATCATCAAACGGTTTTGAATAATTTAAAAAAGATTGGCTACAAAATGAAGCTCGATGTTTGTGTACCACATGAATTGTGGTGAAATATTTAATGGATCGAAGTAACATCTGCAATTTTTTGAAGCAATGAAATGAAATCGAAACATTTCAAGAGAAGAAAATTGGACAATAATGTGAAAAAGATACTGGTTCAAGCATGGTGAAGCAAATGGTTGGAAAGCCATGATTGAGGCCTCGAAAAGTTATGCTAAATGTTTGGTGCGATTGGAAAGGAATCATCCAATAAGAGCTCCTCCAGGCTGGTCGAACAATTGGTTCTACATTTTACAGTCAACAATTGATGAGATTGAAGCAAGCAATCGAAAAAACGGCCAGAACTGATCAACAGCAATGGCTTCGTATTCCATCAGAACAACGCTGGCCCACACACATATTTGATGACTCGACAAAAGCTGGGAGAACTTGGCTGGGAAGTTTTAATGCATCCACCATATAGTCCTGACCTGCACCATCGGACTACCATTTGTTAGGTCAATGCAAAACTCTATTAATTAAGTAAAATTGTCTTCAAGAGAAGTCTGTGAAAATCACTCGCCGAGTAACCAAAAAAGTTTTACACTGATGGAATAATGTCTAGCGAGAAAAAAGAGTTGAAGTTTGATTAGAAAAGACTTTTCTACTACACTATATAACCCCTTAAGCCACGACCCGTAAGTTTTGGTTAAAATTAAATATATTTAATATGCCAGAATTCACCAGAAAAATACTGTATTGTCGAATTAAATTAAAACCTTATTTGATGCGGCGATCGGTGTATAGTTCTACCATCGTCGGCTACCTTAACATAATTTTCTAATTCGTAATACATAATACTCCAAAAATAGTGACTTATCCTTTCTTATAATTTAAGGGCTCCTCTGCATATAACTGTACATTTAATGGTCAAGTGTGGTGTCCCTGTGCTTAACAGTAGGCAAAATGTACCATTACAAAAAACATGTATTCATTAACTCTTTAAGCTTTCTAAATTTTCATTCAAATGTGTCAGTTATTTCCGCCGACAGCTACACAGCCCGAAGCAAACACTTAACCATCAACATTTCCTCGAGCAGACATACATACTAATAAAATTACGAAAACATCCTATTCCTTTATTCAATTGTGCATTTAGCTCATAAACCATAAACAATTTGTAAAGCAGAAGACTAACAATAATAACAACAATATAGCTTAGTAATCAACGGTAATAAAAAAGTGAATTAACATTACCATTAAAAGGTTACAAAAATACAACAGGCTTCGGGCTTCCCCGCAAACATATATGATCATACTCAAATACATACTTACAACAGAGTTCAAAAGCATTTTTATCACATCGCCGTCATCATCTTGTTCATAGCTAAGAGCGAGCGAAGAGGACTCTCAAGTATTTAGCGGTAGCCAGCCGTTTCTGGTATTGAACAATTCAGTGAATGCCGTTTACGATTCCACTTGCCACACGACTTTTCGAGCAGTCATTCAGTTTTTGTTTATGTTATGCACAAATGTCCTGTTTCTTTCTTTCTCTAATTTTTACTACGTTACAATGTTTCCCATTTCGCGTCTTCCTATTTAATATTGTGCAATACCGTTTGTTCACTTTTACCACAATGACTTTCAGGCTAGAGGCTCTTAAGTAATTTACAGTTATCCGAATTTGGCGGTGATTGTGTTGTGTGTTGCTTTTAGAGTTTCGCGGTTTACAAATCGTAAAACGGTAGCTCAAGTGCACATCCGTGGCCAGGTGTACAGCTCATTGCTTGTTAATGGTATTTACAGTGTATTGAACTGATCTTGTATGGATCAAAAAATAGTAACTTGTTATTCATTCAGTACTTTATAAGAAGGTATAACAATTTTTCTTTCAATTTTTACGAATTGGTTAGGGCGTTCATAAAAACTTTTAGTATACAGACACATAATTGTCAAATCTGACCCGAATTGTACTTCAAGCATAACTTAGAAGATATCTATTTCCTAGATTGGCACAAACTTTTTTATATTTGTGTGAAGGTTTTGATAACTTTTTGTTTGGGACATGAAGAGTTTGTCTGGCAATTTTTACCATGTAAAAAGAAACGTGTTTAAGTTTATTTTGCTCAAAGATTTAATTCTTCGTTATGTTGATTCGAATAGTTTATTCAAAATGCGTTTCTATTGTTTTTAAATTCAACTAATTTCTGGTTTCGATCAATCTCTAACGTCTGACTTCAAAATTATAAATTTGATAGTGAGAAAGCTGGAGGGTATTTTTCTAGACATGTGCTTCTCAGGAAAAAATATAACGCATAAAATTTAATGTTATGGTAAAGAATTTGGCTTTACTATAAAGATACGAGTTTGCAATTATGTTTTAAAAATTACTTTGGGCAAGAAACCACCTCCGCTGACTCGAATAAATCGCCAATTTTCAACCACTGTTTGCAGCTACTTCACATAATCTTACAGAAAGAAAAGGCCAGCCGTGTTAAATCACACTATCTTGGGGATCACCAAAAGTTTCCTTCAATAATTTGCTTATTTCGTTGAGTTTATGGCATGCAGCGCCGCCTTTTTCCAAACAAATGTCATCATTATCAACACCTTCCAATTCAGACAGGAACAAGCCATTATTTATTGACAATAATATTATGGCCGGCTTCATTTTATGGGTTTATATACAGTTAGAAGCAAATTTCTAGAATTTCAATTTTGGACCAAATAATCGTTTTTAGACGAAAATTTCGGTTTTGTTTATATTGTATATAAAAAATATTTATCGGTGAGAAAAAATTTTCGATTAATCACTCAAAAATATATTTAAGAAGTCCGTGTTACATTGTGACCAAACCGATTAGTCGTTTCTGAGTAATGTTGAGTATTTTGAAAACACTATTTTGAGAAAAATGCTTATAAAGTTTGGCCTTGTACTTCCAAGCACTCTGAAACGCCTTTTCAAATTTGCGTATATATAACTTCTTAAAAGAACATGGATCTTTGATTTACTCTATCCATAGATCACACCAAATAATTACTTTTTTTCTTTAAGATTGGTTTATCATCACTCCAAATGCGACAATTTTCTTTGTTTACGTAACCATTCGACCAAAACTGAGCTTCACCGTTGAACAAAATTCTCTTGAAAATCGGTATCAGCGGCCATCTCGATTTTGTAACTCGGCAAATTATTCATTAAGTGGATGGGCACAGCTCCAATTGTTGCGTGCGTTGCCGAATGACACATTCGGTTCTTCTGGGATACCCTGCTCCACAACTGTTATGACATCTAAACCAGCTTTGGTCATTGAAGATCATTCGCTATCGCACTATGCAAGCTTTTATTTTTTTCTCTAAATCTTCCTAATCAAAAGTGGGGTCTCTCATCCAAGGCTGTTGTTGCGTTGTCATTGGTGTGGTTTTTTTACGTGGCGGGTCCCAAACCCAGCGCACAACCCTATGCAGGGAATGTTTCGCCTTCTCACTTTAGCTCACCTTCAAACGGATGTTCTTAGGCTACCCAGAGGATACTTGGTCAAGGACCGGAAGTCGTGAGCTGCTTGAGTCATATGTAAAAGAATCGTTTCTGGCCACTCCCACTTGAATGACGATCAGAAAACTTTCCTCACTTGCGTGAACTTCTACACATGACTCCATTCACCAAGAAGAAATCTTCCTAATTTTTTTTCTAAGCAAAAACTGTCGAAACAAAGGTCAATTTGTCAAATTCCAAAAAAACAAAAAGTTTCCATAGCGCGATAGCAACCTTGGTACAGATTAATAATCTTTTTAAAATGTTTGTTTTAGATCAAAATTACGGCCGCAATCGTGGACATCGTACAGGACCGTTTTTCAATTATCATTTCAACAATTTATTCCACTATTAACGAAACACACGAAATTCAGTGATGTTTCGGGGGGTCACACTGAGACGATCCCTTAATATTCCTAATTTCCTAATACTATCTGAAAAAGGCGTTTGTATGGGAAGCTTTTTCATTTGATAGGGGTTCTTCACGAAATTTCGGTAAAATTATTATCTAAAGGCTTTCTTTACTCCTAAGAAATTTTTCAGATTGGATCACTGTAGCATATGACTACATTAAAAACTGAACTATCGGAATGAACTTGATTATTGGGAAATTTTTTAATTTCACGTGATATCTTTAAGATATATGACATGAATTATTCTGCTGCCATACAAATTGAACGATCAAAATCAAGTTCTTGAAAGGAGTCTTTTGTATTTCTGAAGACCATTATATCATAGCTTCGATGCAACCTTTGTTATAATATATAATATATATTTTTTTTTTTTGGGAGAATCTGACCTGCTTTGTATAGCAATATTGTATTGAAACTAAAAACTAAAATTTTAATTTCTTATTATTATAAGTACATTGATTTGAAAGTGTTCAAAAGTTGTTGGTGTTATTGGCTTAGCTAAGGCACGTTGCACTTGACTGAGAGCAATTGGTTGTTCATTATTCTCACTTTCTATACCCTCAAAGCCCCTGCAATTTTCCTCATTATACAAATTAAACCGACGTACGTCCCTATAGGTATATATGTGTATTGAAATTGTAGCTAAATGCAACCCAATCACATATTAGCAAAATTTTTTTAAATTTTTTTTCTTTACACGCTTGACTAGTCAAAGCGCTCAAGTGGAATTATTTCGGCTTTGATTTTCATTCAATGAATTGACATGCAATATTTTCAAGCCATACACTTGCACCCCTTCAGCGGTACAATCGCTCATGTTAGCTAAATGTACATATGTGTGTATGTGTTTATTGTTCTTTCGGCTATTGGGCCATTTTTTCCGGTTAGTTTGTCTAGTATTTGGCCTTTGTAGTCGTTATATTGATTTTCACACCGGTTTGCCTCAACTTTTTTTCTCCAGCTGTTGAAGCTATATATACAGCTATTGTGTTTTTTCGCTATTTTTACCGTTAAGACTTGAGTTTATTGTGGGAATATGACATGCAACATGCTGATGTTATGCCTGCCTATAATGCAGCGCCGAGGAAATTGCAACATATAACGATTTCCGTTCACCAAGCATTCACAGTTTAACTGCATTTATATATAAATATTCATATCTGTACTACACATATGGGTTTATTTTTATAATCTATGTATTGAACAATATAATGTATGTGTAATTAATATGTAAGTTCGCTTTTAACATTTTGAATTGCAATGAATTCTTACAGATTACTGTAATTTCTATTAGTAATTGGCAGAAAAAAAACAAATGTGGTTAAGAGGTTAGTCCACTCAAGAGCCTTCGAAAAAGTGTTGTTAAAAAGTGTTTTGGAGTACAAAAAAAAAAAAAAAACAAGAAATCCAATGTCTTACATTCAGGCTTTTTTATATGTATATGTAATTGGTGGTTACTGATCTAGTTTTCGGTATTAACTTTGTTATTTGGGTCGTTTTGGGCGACGGTGATTTTTTGCCCTCGTGGTATCTGAAACAAAATAAAATTCGAGCGCTTCATCTACATGAATAATAATTTTGTTCTGTCAGTTTGTATGACACCTACATCCTCTTCGATTCTAATAAGTGAGCAGATGTTTGGCTACAACAGGACATATACCTTACAAAATTTTCGATCGATAGATATCACAAATATATACAGACTAACGGCCTGGACATGGCTAAATCGAGTCAGTTCGTTATGCTGATCATTCATATATAACAGATTTTTCGATAAGAGCGCTACAAATTCTTTATTCTTGTGAAAGTACTTTCGATGTCATTATTATGTTTGAATTCGATTTATTTTGCATGTGTATCATGGGCACACTTCCAGCAGTCCAGACGCTGAACCCAATTTTCGCTAATTTCAAGCATAAATAGGCCGATATTGCTGCAATTTCATATTCGATATTCGTACGAAGTTCATCAATCGATGCTGGCTTCTTGGCGTAGACCATAGACTTGACGTAGGCGCACAGGAAATAGTCTAACGGCTTCAAATCGCGACCGATGCGGCCGATTGGTTGGCTATTTCGTGAGATGACACGTTCACCAAACTTGGTTTTCAATAAATTGATTGTGACATTCGATGTGTGGCTTGTGGCGCCGTTCTGTTAGAACCACATTATGTCCGTATCAAGGTCTGGCGAAAAATATTCCATTCACAGAAACATGCCAGTCTTGATCATGATAGAAGAAGTAATAGTCAATGGTGAATCTGGTGGTCAAGCTGCGTCAGTTTTTGCGTCAATTTGATATTTTAATGATCAAGATCTTTTCGCAAAATTCGACACAATGACATCACAGAGATTCCCAAATTCTCGACACTACGTGCACTTCTTTGTCTCACTGCCACGAAAACATTTTGTACCGTTTCTGTGGACTTAAATTTTTCCACTAGACCCTCAAATGTTGATCTGACAGGATGATTATGACGATCATAAATTGGACGTAGCAGTCTTAAAGTTGAGACCACTTACTCTGAATTTCGTTAGTAAATTTTAGTAATTTCGACTCGTTGTTGGATTACTGCTGATTGGATAGGGAAAATTTTTATTTACGTATTCTATCAATTGAATAATGTTTTAGGACATAACAGTGTACCTTAGTTAAAAAAGCTAAGTAAATACTTGTCTGGCCAGTACCTCAAGTTAAGTTCGGAAAAGTTTATCCATACACAACGTTTCTGAAAAATAAATTTAATGGTAAGAGTTTGTGTCAAAAAACTGCTAAAATAATTTTTATTACTTTAGAGAAAAAAATACAAAAAAAAAAAAAATTAATGGAATCCAGAGCACTCCTTCTATCACATAAAGTTAAGTGTTTTTATGAACATATACCTTTAATAGATCTAAAACTTCCAAATATATTTCAAAAATTATGATGACTCTTTTACTAGCACACAAATTAGTAAACATTTAAAAGGGACTGACACGAATGACTTGACTGCAATAAACCTCTTTACTACTTTTACTACTCTTATAATATTTCAGCAGTAATTGTAAATGCATCTGGCTCCCATCTGTCTGAAAGCATCAATAACATTCTGCTTTAGACGAGTTGAAGCCGGCGTCTTTGTACTAAAGTAAAGTGCAATAATTACTATACTTAGCCACGTCTAGTTAAGTTAGTCCAGTCATTTATCATAAGTAATGAAGAGCTAAGTGGTATAAGTCAGCTGCTAATGATATGGGAGTTCAGGCAATAAAATTTGTTTTAAGACAAACTATGTGTATGCATATGTGTGGACTTATAAAATTATATTACTAAGTTTTGAAAATGAATTTTAAATGTGTGGGAAATAAAACAATTTCCATTTGATGAGAAAAAGTGAAAAGATAGAATTATAAATTTTTTTTTTTTATTCGGCTGTTGAATTTCACTTCGCAATTAACATATGAGTATAATATGTATATCTTTTTTATGTTGTAAAAATTTGTATCAAGTATGCAGATAATTTAAATGTAAATGTACACATCCATATGGAAAATATGAGGCATACCAATGGTCATTTTTTATAAAGCGCTACTGTTGTTGCTAACATTGCTTCTTCATAGAAAAACTTGTAAGTGGGTTAAATGTGGATTTTTTTTTATTATAACATTTGAGTTGGGTTTTGTATTTTTAATCGAAGGCCACAGAATAGACAATGTTTAGTCACAGATACCTATGAAACTCTTCCATAATATGAAGACCCATTTCGAAAAGCTTTTCTGAAGATATTAAGTTATTATTAATTGTGATAAGTAGTTAGTAAGAAATCAGAAATATGGGCATAATGTGCCTTATCCTATTTCGCTGGCGTAAAATTTTTTCCGATTTTAATCAAACTAATATGATTTATGGGATCAACGTTGGATCTTCAAACAAAAAAAAAAACATATTTTCTATCAAGAATACTGGCGTTATTTCGATAGAACTTCTTTTAAGGGGTGATCCATTTCGAGGTTCTCTACTTTTTTAAATAAAAAACATAAAAACTTTGAACTTAAATAAGGTATGTTTATTATCATTCGAAAAAAAAAAACTTTTTTTGGCATTAATTTCATGAAGATAATACCTTTCAAATGTTGGCCGCGGCTACGTCTCAAATGGTCCATCCGTTCAGTTCAACTTTCGATGACTCGTTCGAGCCTTTCTACTAGTTACTGACGAATAATATAACGTATTGCTCCAAGTCCTGAATCGAAGTGGAATTTTTTCCATGGACTTTATTTAGACTTTACATATGCTCACAGGAAAAAGTCTAATGGTGACCAATCGATTGGCCCAAAACTTAAAATTATCTGTTCCCTGAAGTGTTCTTTCCATGAATCTTTTGATTAATGCGAT
Source organism: Bactrocera latifrons (assembly GCF_001853355.1). NCBI lineage: Eukaryota > Metazoa > Arthropoda > Insecta > Diptera > Tephritidae > Bactrocera > Bactrocera latifrons. Next base: position 140,470 of record NW_017537087.1, on the reverse strand, counting down.
GTGTGGGAAGTGGCGCCCTCTTGTTAAAACCTAGTGTTGCCGAGATAACGGGCTTCAATTCAGGCATAAATAAGTCGGTTATCATGGCGCGATCGTCATTGACGTTTACGTTCTTACCGACTTCATTATTGAAGATATATGGACACAAAACCGTTGTTTTTTTTCTGAACAAAATGGCAATTCTTGTTTTTCTTCAGGTCGCCCTTCGAATCAAATGCGGCAATTTTGCTTCTTTGCAAACGCATTGTGCCAGAAATATGCCTCGTCGGTGAATTTGGCTCGCAAACGTCGGAACTTTAGTAATATTTTCAGTAAGCCCCGTTTCGAAATTCTGGAAATATATTCCAATTTAGGAGAAAAAACTGGATAAATTGATTTTTTACTTATGACTTAATTTCTCGAGGGACATTTTTGAATGCGCTACTTCAGAATAAAACGTTATTCGATATAACCGTATCCGTCTGTCTGCCTGCTGTCTATATATATATGCGAAATAGTCACTCAATTTTTGAAATATTGATTTCATTTTTTGGAACCACCGATATGGAAGCACTGTGGTATATAGTTGTCATATAAACTTAACGATCAAACTCAAATTATTATATGAAAAAGTTGTTTTTTCTAAAATCCGTCGCTCGACGCTCGGGAGGCAATAAGCCTAACAAACATATCCGTGAAAAAGCTTCTTTAAAATTCTTCCACTATTTTGTTTCAACTTCAAATTTGATATATCCATATTTATCTTCCAATATTGCTACGAACGTATGCTATTATCTAAATGTTAATTTTCTCGCTTACACGCAATAATATGTATTTATACCTGTTATTTGTTACAATTAACTGACATTATTCCTCCAAGTTTGTTTCTTAAGTCTTTTGTTCTGAAATTAAAACTATAAAAATCATTGTGTTAAAAATATTGAATATATGTATATCACCTATTAGCAAGTGCACAAATAATAATGAACCATGACAGAATTATGTATTAAAAATATAACAACATCAGCACAGTAGTTCTCTAAATGCCTGAACCTTTGCACCGCACTTGCTTTACAGATGATTTTATGTAACTACTGAGTAATCGTTAAAATTAAAAATTACCGGCACATCGATGAAATGTTGTTGCTTTTATTTTTTTTTCGACTAACTAACGTCAGCAATGCAATCAACACTATTTTAATTGCTTAAGTCAGGCTGACACGGAGGCAGGCACGGCAAATAATACAACAGCGCTGCCGATGCTGTCAGCCAACCGTGCCCCAAACCCCAAATAACGTAGAACACATTATTACAATTGTATATACATATGTATATTTGCACACGCGCCGAATGTGGCAACCGCGAAGGTGCAGGTAGGCTGGCACCCGGACAAGCAGAAATGTCAGTAGTGCGGGCGTCGTTGATGCCTGTCCGTTACATTTGCAATTTTAATTGAAAATCATTGTAAGGCGATTGATCGGTCTCGGAACGTGAGCGCTTTTTGCAATTATCTGGGCGAAAGTAACACCTATGCAGTCCCTAGCTTAATGTGATCATTAAAATCAGTGCAATCATTATCACTTAAAAGGCCAAACACGCATGCGCTTTGATTGGAGCGGCGCGCAATAAATTACACCGCAATTTTTGTTCAACTAGGGCGTTTAGCAAGAACGTGCTTACGTCAACGACAACAATTCTAGAAGTTATTCTACTCATTGCTCTTCGCATTCCATCACCTTTGATGAGTACTTGGCTGTAGAGTAGTATGAAAGAGTAGGCGTTGATTGATTATTAGCGCGAATAACATTTATTCCAGATTTGGTGACACTGTTGGGTTAGACCGCCCTCAGGCAGCTGGGTGGCAGTGATGTCTTCGATAAAAAAAATGTTATTGCACAAATCAAGTGCTTCTACGGGCGTCCGGCACTGTGATATATTAAGAAAATATTTCATTGTTGAAATTGTCCCAGGAAACTGAAAATTAAATTTTATTAGAGAGTAATTGTTGTTGTTGTATAAATATATATCTTTTAGTTAGGTGTGATAGTCTTAATATATTTTTGCTTTCTAGACTGTAAAAAGTGCCAATAACTAATACTAAGTTCGAATGCAATAGGATATTCTTATAACTTACTATGACAAAGTCGGGTAAACTTAGCTGTTGGCAAAATGTTATATTAAAAGGTGTTGCGAAAGCATTCGACATTCATTTTTTGTTCGAATGGTCTAAGTCAAGAGTTGATAGTTATAGATTTTTTCCGAAATATAAGATTTTTTACATACAGCCCTATATAGATAACAATATGTATATCCTTCTTTAGCTTCCTTAACTTTTTGAAGGAAATGATTGGAAATGATCTCTGGAGACACCCCTTCCCAGAGGAAGTGATCTCAGAATTTGTTTTTTCTCTGCTTTTATTTAACGAAACTGTTCTTTTGCGTTTCAAAAGAGACCAGACCTTTTCAATAAGTCGATGTTCAGAAATAAAGGTATTATCCTTTTGAATCATCAAATATTCACCTTGGCTCATTGAGCCAACGACAAAAACCAAGTCACCTAGTTCATTATACGCCACAAATCCCTAAAACATGACAGAGCCTCGGTCATGGCTCACTTTTTTGACAAACAGATAGTTTTTTTTGCCTTACCATCTTTGGCAATATTATAAAAAACTTGTTTTGTGATGAGTTATACTCAAAGGAGCTTTCATCTGTCCATAGAACACTTCTCTAGAACTCCTTTGGCTTGTGCAGATAGACTTTTACAAGGGCCAGTCTTTTAAGCTTGTTTCCCTTCAATATATACGGCACGCCTTTAGCTTTAACTGTCCTAAAAGCTCCTTTTTTCAAACGTTTTCGAACAGTGCGCTCACCGATTGGGTTCTTGATCTTCAAATTCCATTGAAATGCCAGGAATAGTTGGTTATATTATTTGGATCCGCAGCAAGTTGCTGCGTATACAAGTCTTGGTCCAAATTTACTTTTAGTAGCACTATCAAAATGCTTTGCTCTCGCTACTATGTTTCTATATAATTGTATAGTATATACATACATATGTATATGTATTTATATCTTAAAAACATTCGACTCACTATGTCAACTTCATTTGCGTTTTTTGTACGCTTTTGCAATAAATGCAATAGATGCAATTTGACAAACGGCAAATGTGTGCTGGCGTTAAAAAAAATTAGTAATTATAGGTGACAGCAACTGCAACTGCGTTCAAGACAAAAGTGAACACATGTTGTTGCAACAAAAGTCATCAACGCGACATACATTTTAATTATTTGTAATGTACATACATTTTACATGCATTCACTGGAAAAACATTTGTCGTTGACAGCAAAAAAATTGTCACTTCAAATTTCCTACATCCGCAGCGGCGAGTTTCCAAATGTAATTGACCAGTAAAAATTGCAACTGACAGCCCAACTAACGGACCGGTAGTGCGTCTGGATGAGTGCTTGCAAGCAATGTACAAAAAATGACTGTGTGAAGTTTTGCAGACTCATTCATTTTGGAAGAAGTAAAAAATATAAACGCTTTTGCTTTTATTAAGAAAAAGTTACACGGATCTAAGTCAGACGAATTCGGAGGTTGCGATACGATATTGGTTGCAATTTTGGTGAAAACTCAAGTTCGATGTTCCAACGATGTCATTATTTTCTCTGACTGTTAATCGTCAATTCACCAATTCTTTTATTTTATTGATGTGTTGATCTGTTCATCATTTGATGTTGATGACCATCGTATAGGTGATTCGTCGACAATGACTTCTTGGCCCTTATTGAATAGTTTGTACCTATTGAAAAAACTTGCTTCCGACAAAAAATTATCACGGAAGTTCTTTTCCAACATTCTGAACGATTCGGCACCAGACATTTAATCCCGCCTAAATTTTTAAGGGAACTTCTTTGTTGAGTAATTTCACTCATCGTAAAAATCGCCGAATGCACTTTATATACGAGAGACAAGCGTGCACTAAACACTAATGATTATTTTGATATGACATTTGACATAGATTTCACTGACAGTCGTATTAACCAAGAAAAATGGGTTTCCCGCGAAATTTAATTGAAAAATATTTACTATTTTTTGCCCGCGTTTGAGTGAGGAATTCGACTATTCGGAGGTCGCCAAAGATAAAATTTATAAAATCATGTTTTTTTAAACACCTGGGTTAAATGCCATATATATTTAAACAAAATAGCTGTAAACAAAAAAATATTAAGAGGAAACTTTTCCACTCAATTCGTTTTCTTTCCCTAAAACTATCGCTATAAAATTTCAAGGTTGGCAAATATTGCAACAGATGACACACATGCCAAAAATTTTAAGCGCAAGTAAAACAATAATAAACAAGAACTTGATTGGCGCCAATTTGAGCAGCTGATCTGTCACATTCAATGAGCCATAGTGAAGCTTCTTTGCTACTATTGCGCAAAATAGTTGTAATAACAATTATCAGCATTCATGCTGCAATATCACACGCAAACGATCACTAGGATGTGTACGAAAGAAAAGTTTTTAAATTTTTAGAAATTTCCCTACAAAATCATTAAAAATTAAACATGTTTGATATCTGCAATATTTCCTCAGTTTTTCTGAGATTTTTTTTACATTTTTATTACCATAGGGTTTTCAATGAAGCAATACTAATACAATTTTCGAAGTTGGTCTGTTTAATGAATGTTTCCTGATTTATACTTTGATCTGATTTTTCTTAATCGACTGACTTACTCCGGAACAATAATTGCAAATCGAGGGTCGCATCACGCTCTACGTCCAATATTCGGTTTACTGTCTAGCAGAGTTGGTAATCCGAGTAGAATATCGAACAAGTCCCGACTGATTCAATCCGTCATCTTGTGCATAAACTGTATGTAGAATAGTTCGGCTTATTATCTTCTATGAAGCCGGTCATAATGTTAAAGTCAATGAGGAACGCAAAAAGTAAAACAATCTTCTTTTGTCAAAACGTTTTCAACTTAGAGGGTCTACTCTAATGTATATACCCTATATATTGTGGGTATACTCTTATTGTTGTCCGTAGCAAGCGTGTCAGCCGGTATAAATAAATAGAAACACAAAGCCGCAGCTATGAAAAAGAAGGTGCGCATGCGCACAATGACACACAATTTAATGTCTCAGTAAGCGTTGTCTGGCGTTATTTTACGTTTTTTGGTTTACTTACAACAATTTATGACATTCAGAAAATTTCTTGCAACTTGCTGCAACATCAACATTAACACATCGACAGCACCAGCGTAAGCTCACTTGCAGTGACAACAGTCATTACGGTGTTAGCGGCAACTGATACAGTCAACATCAAGTGTCTGCCAAAAAAGTGTGCTTTTATTTATTATTTGCCACTTTTACTGCTGTGGCGGCTGATTGTGCTCTTAAAGTTGTTTTGCTTGTTTTTTTGTCTTTTGGTCACACCGTGTTCTCTTTGAAGTCTTACACCCATAACGCTATACCGACTTGTTTGTGCAGAGCGATTGTCTGTGTTGTTGCTGAAGTAGAAATTACACATTTTTATAATCTGTTGTTGACTTGAACTGATTCCCAGCTAAATATCGCAATAGATGCTCTGCTATACATATGGCAAGATATGATTGTTTGCTTGAGCGTTATGTTTATTTATGCGAAATTTCGCAAATGTTGAAGAGGATTTGTTGACTTTGTTGATTGTACGATTGTTGTGTTCAAGAAGTCTCAATGTTATTAACGATAATGCTGTGTCATCAGAAGTGTGCTTGACAATCACTCAAATCGGCTCTGTTCTGCACCAAAACAGCTGCGATGAGTTGCAATTGGTAATGAGCTATAAGGATTAATATCAAATTGTTAGGAACTTTTTTTGTTAATTAAATTTTCACATATAAGAATTTAATTAGCTTAATTAAAATTTTTGTTCAACAAAAAATAATATCAAATTTTAGCTTTCTGTTTAAAATTGTTTAACATTTGCTTCATTGAAAAATTAATATTGTTTCTAAGAGGCTCATTTACTTCAAAATTTCATGAAAATCAATAGGGGTATTCGCTTGCTCTTGCAAGATTGCAGATTGCAAAAATCCTATACCGAAATATACAAGGGCACGAGAGCACCCACTGAATAATCTACTGATACATGAACGGCTGATTCGATCAATTTATTGTGAATGATGGCTATTGTGAATTGGCACACTTTCTGTATACATTTTTAACAAAAAAAACTGTAACAAATCTTTATAATTTAAGTAGAAATTATAAAATATATTTAAAACTTACCTTCCTCAACGATTTAACGACGTAATATGTCTTTATGTAAAATGACAGCTAAAACGGGGTTGCAATTATATTTTTGCGTGACATTGCACCCAAATATACATGGGTTTTGGTCTGACATATTTTACAGCCATTGCAAATAATTTTCTGCATGTGTTTTTTCTTGTGCCGGTGCACCAAGAGGAAATATGTGCAATTCTTGCACCGTGCAAGGGTTTTGCAAGAGCAAGCGAATACCCCGAATATATTTTTTTTGTATATTTCTGTAGTATATACCTCTAAAAGTAAGATTCTACTTTATAGATTAACACTCTTTTTTATTATTATTATTTTTTTTTATCCACGGGGAAAGTCGTAAAAAAGGCAGTACTGAAGAACGTTTTTAAGTAACTTAGGGAAATTGTTAATAAAATTATCACTAACCGTGCATTTGATTTTGTTGTTTTTTTTTTCTTTTTTTTTGAGTTTGGAAATGAAATATTTTCAAGAATTTTGTAATAATCTTGAGTCATTTCKGTGACAATTAACTACAGTAATAAGCTGTTTAACTAAATAATATAATTTCAAAACTAGGTTGAGTAATCGGTCTGCTTTCTCTCTAGGTTTTAAACTTGGATTATTATTCGACTATTTAAACTTGTACCAGGTGAAATCTTCTTAATTCAAACATTATAGTTATTAGCTGCGATCATTTGTTGCTCTTTAGCATGAAATTCTCTTCAAAGGATCTTCCGACCCCTTTTGATAGATTTAAGAGTGCGATACTGAAGAAGATTTGCTTAAAAACTCCGTAGAAATAAAAAAATAGTTTATTATATTGCTAGAAAATGCATTTTTAGTTTCCTGTGTCATCATTGTTTTCAGCAAATATCTGCTGTTTAAGCTAAGTTAGATGACTGTTCCAGTGTTCGCACTTGGAAAAAAGAACTCTTTTATTTGATTTTATAAGGCGCAAAAGTGCTTTGTGGTCAGTACAAATTTGTTTAGGCGATTAATTTATATTCCCACCCCATCGGAGGGATATCAAAAAGTATGAGCTGCCACGCGTTTAAGCCTTAAAATCGCAAATGTAAGAAAATAAAGAAGGAAGTCTTGTGATGATTCCACCTTGCTTGATTAATGCAAGCAATGATCTGTTAGAAGCTGCACAACTGCAGATATTTTAGAACCGATTTTGGGTAAAAAAAGTCTTGTGTCAGCGCATGAACCAATAACAGCCTAGCGCTGGCCAGACTCGCGATGTCCAGCTATCCGGTAGTAAAACACCCTGAAGACAGGGGAGCACCGAACTGTACCCATTCCATTAATAACGGAGCTGGACACCACGATTTTGGTAGATATTTTGAGTTTGATGCGTTCTTGTTAGACTCGTCCCGAGAAAGATTGATTTGAGATTTGAGACATCAGCTTATAGGTTTAACATGCAAACAATTCAACAATCATCGTATGATTTTTTCTTGTTCCCCACACTGAAATTGCCTGAAATTGCGATCTGGAAAAATCGTTGGCATAAGTGTTTTTTATCTGATGGGGAATACTTTGTATAATATTGATGAATACTTAAATATCTTGCGTTTTATTAACAATTAGGTACTTTTTTGTCACAATATATTAGAGCGGGGTTGCTCCATAAGTGCTGCGTGTTTATTTAAGCTTATAGTTTGTTTCGTATAGCTCGAGAGTAACACTTGGCGAATCGAAGACAATTTCTGTAAATTCCAGGTTTCGTTTGAGAACACTTTTCATGATAAAATGTTCCCACACAACCATTAAGCGCGAATTACTTGTTAGATAACTCCCCCTAGCGGGAATATAACATACATAAACTAGTAATATGGAACATGTATGAACTTTAATTAACATATAATCGCTTATTTTTTTCAAACTACCGCATATCTGGTTACGTCTATACTGTTAACTTACTAATTATATTATACTTGTCATAAGTAGCTTGCGCATGCGTAATATGTTTGTTGCATTCATATGTGGCTATTAATCGGAGTATTAAAGTTAAGCACATTTAATAATGCGGCAATGTTGTTTAATATACTTTCATATACATAAAACACTAGTCTACACGAAATGTATATTTTTTCCTCAACAAGATTTTTTCGTATACATATTTAAAGGTTGTTAATGCTGCTATTATATTGAAAAGCTTAAGTAAATATTGGGTAGTCGAGAAAGTCTTTTCGTATTTCTAATCAAATAAATAAACAAATATGTGCAATTGCGATTGGCCGCTTTTTGCCATTTTTTCGCTAGGGACATTATTTCACCAGTGTAAAACTCATATATATTCATAAGTGTAAAATATCCAGAACGGAAGCGAGCGATCTATTGTTGTGCTGCACGAACAGAATTTTCTAAATATAGCGAATTTCTTCATTATTTTCACTAATTTTTGAACAGCTGTAACTTTTTTTGACTTTCCCGAACTTAGTTTTTTTTTTGGCTAAATGAAGCTATCACCTTTCCAACACTATATGGTATGACACAATGTGATTGGTAGCACTGGAGATATACGACTGAAACGACATCTATTAACAAAATACGAAAAGACTTTTTCGACTTCCTATTAACAAATTCGATCATCGTAGTGAGCTATAGCATATAGCTGTCTTACAAATTAAACGATGGAAGTCATATTTTTTCAAACTACCGATTCCACTCAAGCTGTTGTATGTGCTAACACAGCTCGAAACCCCACGCTTTTCCAATTAAACAGTCGCTGTTACCTAGTATGATAAATTACGAGCTAATTTATTGTTGTTTGCCCCAGAGGCATAGACGACTGTAATTTCACATTTAACTACCGATAATTTCGGTCTCAGATTCACTTCATACGATTATGACTAAGCATTATTTAAATGTTGCTATAATAGTGCAAATACCAGTAGTGATTAACCGTTACTTTTACATTTTATTTCCTGTAAACGTAGTACTTGAAATTGCTTGAATACCTAACAAAATTACAGGCAAAAGATCATTAGCATTACTGGCAATATGTATGTATGTATGTATGTATGTAAGAGCGTGTATGTGGTCCACCAAATGGGTGTGTTACGCAGTGGGAAACAAAATGTATAGAACAAAGTGGAAGAAAAAACATTGAAACTTGTTCTTTAATATGAATTAACTGGATTTTGTTTGAACTTATTTTATATAGTTTGCCACATAATTACCATTTGTTAAATACCTTTTTTTAGATCATTATTGAATAATAGCTTTAAGCGGAGTTGTGTTGCAACTTAAATAACACACACATACTCGCGCATATGCATGTATTTATCACTATTTTGTTCTAAACAAAAGGCCAACAACATCGCAAGTATGCGGGCATTTTAAAGTGCAAAAAGAGAGTGTTCAGGCTACACCCAGAAATGTCAATCGCCCCATTGACAGTTCACCATTCACCAGCCACATGGACTTTTGCTTTCAATTAATCTTTTCTATAGCCATTGTTATTGCGTGAGCAGCTAATTGCTGATTTGCTATATTTGGCAGCACAAACGTGTTAAGTTTGAGCTTAAGTAAAATGTTTATTTTTTTTTGTTTTTGTACAACCGAAACATGTATTCGCGCCTTGTGCCTTGTGCGAGCGCGTGCATGTTTCTAAAAGAATTTGAATTTATATTTTTTTATATATTTATATTCTTGTATTTTTGTTTTTAAAGTTTTTATATATATTGTGACAAAAAAGTATCCTGAAATTGTAATAAAAATCCTCAGGTAAATGGTATTAAAAAAAAAAATGATTTTTTTTACAAAGCCTTCAAAGACAGTCGAGAGATCGTTGAAGACATGCTTCGTTCTGGATGACCTTCGACCTCTTCAACTAATGAAAATATAAAAAAGTGAATGTTATTGTGGTTGAAAATCGCCAATCAAGTATCAGAGAGATGGCAAGAGAGGTCGATATCTCTCGCGACTCCGTTCGAATGCTTTTAATGGATAATTTGGATATGAAACCCGTTCTTGCTCGACTCGTCTCAATAAAACTGATTTTTTTTTTTTCAAAAAGAGTTCGATTTTGACAAAATTCGAAGCCAGAAACGCAATGAATGCTATCGATAAACCACAGTATTCTCCAGATTTGGCTCCGTGAAATGTTTTCTTGTTCGAAGAGATAAACAAAATCCGCTAAAGGAGCTGAAGGCCATAACAACTTGGCATATGAAAACTGTTTCCAGGACTGGAAAAATCGTTGCCATAAATGTATTACATCTGGTGGGGACTACCTTGAAGGCAACAAAGTAAATATTGATACATAATTCTCTATTTTGAGTTTTATTTACAATTTCGGGTACTTTTTCGTCACAATATATAAAGTGGAATTTAAATTGCAAATAATTTCAAATTATGTTGTTTTTTCCATTTCGTTTCAGTAAAACTACAATGCACTACAACACACACAAACCAACAAATAAGTGACGACAGCATAACTACGATATCGATACATTTTCAAGTTGTCAACGAAGCGTGCGCGTATAATTTGAAAAAAAGAATATATAAATATATATCAACGAATATTAATAACCGCTTTAACCGCAACATCTGCTATCTTCGACACACTTTTAAGCAATATGTAAATATTAGCGGCTGAAAAATCGTTTCTTCACACCGTTTTTTGAAGTATCGTTTATTCAACAATTTCAAAATATAAAAATAATAAATAATAATACCCTTAAGGTTAACCAATTAACAATATTCCATTTCTTTTCCCCACTAAAGAGATTGTAATCCAGTGTTTTAGTATTTTTTTTTCAAGCACGCATATTGAAATCCCCTAAAAATTTCTTTCTCCTCCATTAATCACTCACATAGGTGCAATAAAAAACCTTAATAAAATCAGTAAATAATATAATATTAATTAAAATCATTTAATCTGTTGTGCAAAGTGATGAGTTTTAATACAAAAATCAAATAATTTACCAAACGCACCAAGGTGGCATCACATTACAACTTACAACTAATTACAAGCTAACAAAGAAACGTCTTAACTTCATTCATACAACGATTCTGTGATATAAGAACCAAAAGGTGAGTTGAAAAACGAGTTTAATTTTATATTTAAAGTCTTCATTAATTTACATCTTACTACACTTACTATACATTCGCACACATAAATCTTGTTTACATAAATGAAATCGAAAGTTGTTACTATGGCGACATCTTTCAAATATAAGATAAACAAGCGTGACAGGTTGATTAGAATTAGTGTAGATTTAAAGGCTCAATAGAATTTATGACGGAATTTAGTTTAATTCTTATACTAAATGAAATGTAATTGAAAAGGGCGCAATTTTAAAGATAAATTCCTATTTACTTATTGATAAATTGAGTCACATTGAAATACCTTGAAAAAGTTGTAGTACAAAAGCACCTGTGTAAGAAGAGGAATACGAGTATAGAGCAAATCCAGCCAATTTAAATTCGTTGTGTATGAACTTCGTAAAAATACCTTTATGTGTAAGAAATTTTGATTAGCCTCAACTACGGAGTGCAAAAGAAGTGGCACTACCATTTTCTTACAATTCTTAATACTTTAATCGAATATCCTTAAGGGGTTCACTTGAGTTTCCTCGGGTAAAAACAGCCTTTTTTCCAACAATTTTTTTCTCAAATAAAAAATGGAATATTTTATTAGAATTTGTTTATTGTTCCAAACATGCATTATTAACAAAGAAATTCTGAAATTTTTGGACGAAAATATTTTAAACTCAGCCATTGCGACATCATTTCTGGCGTCGCCTCGGAAAAAAGAGGCACTAGCGTTGGCAGGATAACTCGTTACAGGAACATCTAAAGTGAAAAATAGGCGTTTTAGTTAAAATCTTAACTTAGAACATGGATGAAGAAAAAAACTGAAAATTGAATTTTTGACAGAGGTTTTTTACAAATGAAATGAAAATGAGTCCTTCATCCAAGTCTTTAAGAATTTTGTGTCAAAGACCTGTGTAAAATTTCATTAAGATCGGTTGACTAGTTCTCGAGAAATTTTGCTAACCAACTTCAAAAACACAGTTTCGATTAAAATGCGTTTAAAGACGGCGCACTTAGCATAGATGGACCCGAGCGCACAAGTTGTCAATACTATATCTCTGAAACTATTACTCGGATCAACTAGAAAATTTAAGACAATATTCTAGAGGGCTGTAGAATTTGATAAATAAATTAAAGTAAACCAATGTAACCATTTAAATTCGTTATGTCCTCGTAAATTTCATTTAGCCCCAATATTTTAAGCGAATATCTTTAAAATCGCACTTAAAAGTGCATAATTGTCTCAATTCCGAAAAAAATAATTCACTTTTTTAGTTGATATTTATTTTATTTGGTCTCTTGCAACAATTACTATGGAAGTTATTTTTTCTGAGTTTTCCATTATTTTTCATTGCATATTTAGGGGTTTATTGCGTTGATTTCCGCTTCTATATTTATCTTAAACTCGTGAATGTCCTTATATTTTGGTTGCGCAAACAAAGTGTGTCAAATAACCGCACGAAAAGATGTCAGGACAATAAAACTGGATTTTTATGGTACCAAGTCAGTATTAAATTTTTGTGACATTAAGCAACCATGGTATTTCTATTACACAACTTTATTATAATAATTTGATTTGATATCATATTTTAGTAGTTTTGCCTTGAAATTATCTGTTTCATAAGTCTTCTAAGCGTATTCTCTTTTTTATGGATTTCTCATTGAAAACTTATTATTGTCTGTTGTACAATCTAATCAATTTGATAGTTGTTCGTCTATTAGATAACGTTCGGACTTTCCTTAAAACAAGATTTTGTTGTCTCGTTTGATGATGGTTTATTCATGGCAAAAGAGTTATCTCGCAACAGTGATCAGTCTTCATTACTATTTCTGCAGTTATAACCGGCAGACTTTGATCAACTCTTTTATAAATGGAAATGAGACTTTCTTGCTCTCGCCTACTCTGACTTAAATAATTTGGTCCAGTATGTCTCAAGGATGGATAATGTAGAATTTAAAGCAAGCGCATCGTTTGTGTTAGATTAAAATTTTAACACTTCAGTTTGTCAAAAAAATTCTCAAAGTATATTTTATTGAGATTAATTCTTACAAAAAAACATCCGAGTACTATCATTTTATTACACTATAATATATGTATATAATCCTTTAAGCTTCCTATCTGTTGTGACTAATGACATAGACAAAAGCTAATGAATATTTGTTCTGAGGTATGGTTTCTGAATACCCTTACTGATCAACTCTTAAGATTTTATAGAACAATCGTGATAAAGTTTGGAACATTTAGTAAGCCATTGTATAGTATTTTTTTTTTTTTTTTTTTTTTTTTTTTTTTTTTTTTTTTTTTTTTTTTTTTTTTTTTTTTTTTTTTTTTTTTTTTTTGTCATACCATACATTGAAACGGGTAGCATATCTGATTCATATTATCCGCTGGAGTACACCTCTTTAGGAACCATTTCCAGGCAGACTCAAATAACTAAGCTGGACTTATTGCTGAAACATTGTATTTCGTCATCGTGACCAAATTTGTGCAGATATTCCATGAAACCGCCATGGTTCGATAAGAACTGCATTAAGTAGAAGTCCGTCTCGTGTCGTGTTGTCTGTCAATCAAGGCCGGCACATTCTTAATTTGTTTATATGTCCATCTTTCTCTATCTGCCGCATTCCATTACTTGTGCCACTTATCGAGATATGTATTTGTCTCCTTTTTGAGTTCGTCTGTCTTTAGGCACTTATTCATACCCCACATCGGAGCTGCGTACATAAGTATTGACTGGCTCATTTTAGCTAACAGAGATTCTCAACAGGAGCGCAGTCACTGTAGCTCCTTACCATAGGCTTTTTAATGTGCGCCTTGAAACTGAGTCTCGATCGATCATAACGCTAAGGTATCTTCTATAAACTGAGATTTGGTTTGTGTGGTGACTTGTGAAGCGGCGATTTCTAATATTCTTCAAATTGACGATGACTTCGTCATTTGATTTTCTGATCTCCACTAGCAATCGCCAGATTTTTTCTAGAGAAAGTAATAATTTTCTTGAACAAAATTTATGAGGTTTGATATCGTATGTACTATTTTTAAATGTACCATAGATCCAAGTTCTGTCACCTGACCAATAGACTTCAGACGAACTTTGTTCCCCCTTTCTTCTCTAGCAAGTGGAGATTTGGATTTTTTATTTGACTTTTTCTTGTTTAAGGATATAGAGATTTTTTGGCTAATTTCCTGGCAATGTTTTTCTAAATAATTAAAAATGGTGTTCGTTTCGTATTCTATGTATGCTTTCTATGCGTTTTATTGTGCCATAAACAAGTACATTTACAAAAGATCTGTATAAATTGAAATGACGTTAATCAGAAGCGGAAAACTACTTCTAATATTTCTCCTACTCAACCAATAAAAAACTTGATATTGTGACACATTTAAACAATGAATTTCCAAACCCACTTTCAATACTTTCACAACTGCGCTCATTAATAGAAAAATCGTAAAACACAAGCAAAAATTCTATGGTCCTCTCTTTGTAGGCGCGCAAAGTGGGCAGATTTACGACCGATCTTTACGATCAATTTATTATAGTTTTCAGATTTTAATTGTCGCGAAACAACGTCGTAGCGGCGATAAAATTGCAGCTTTTGCAGCAGGCCTGCTAAGCCATTAGCGAGACATTTAGAACATAAGAGTGGAAAATTATAGGCTATAAAGCGGCACGCACTAACAAAACTCAACAACAACAACAAATGTGTCGAAAACTAGAAACTTAACTGTCTGGCGCATATAGAAGAATGGCAACATAAGAGCTTGGCACTGAAAAAATATATAAAAATATGTCAACAAAATAAGAAAAAATCCATGCACAAATATTTACCCTCATACCGAGAAGAAAAGAAATACAAAAAATGCCTGTGTTGGGTGCAGTTTCTCAGGCCGCTCGTGTTTTGCTTGCATAAAAATCCACTTTGATTAAAAAGCACATTTATTTATTTATTAGCTAAATCGACTTATTCGCACCGATATTGAGTTTGCGTATAACATTTCACGCCTTGATAATTTACGCAATGACAATGAACTGGCAGGCGCGTTTGTGGCTGCGCGCAGCTCTCTTTGTACTAAATATGTGGGTTGCGTCTGCGCCTATGCGCTTAACGACGCAATCGAAACCACATTTAGATTTATTGATAGCAATGAGTACATTCACAAGCGTTGAAAACTTTATTTCACCTATTCTATTAATTATTTGTTACTAAATAATGAACATTTGTTTGCCAATATGTCAGACAAAGTACCTGTCGTTGAGGCTAACAATCAAGACCGCAATAAAAAGGCATTAACTACAAGAAATATGAAATAATAAACGCATATATAATATTTACAATATTTGCTGATGAAGTATTGATGAGTGATTTATTGATTTTTAATGCAAATATTCATAAATATGTATGTATGTGTAGCGTCACGTTTGTGGGTGGTCTATCATTTGTCGGCAGTAACAGCTGCTAAAGCTATCGATAATAATGTCTGCCATATCGACATATATTCTAGAGCTATTAGCCGATCTGTGAGCACTTTGTGGCCGCCATTATATAAAGCGTCTGTCACCCATTTATGTATAATATGGTCAGTCACTTGCAAACGGCTCTTATCTGGTTTAATGAACTGTGAAAGTGACAACGCCTACGGCCTTTTTAACAAAACTTAAAAAAAAAAAAAAAAAAAAAAATGTGGAAATTATGTATTGAATTTATTACGTCGACATTAATTACAGACCAAGCATAGTGTAATCCCTTTCACTATAATTACCCTACAGGAAAAATTACACTTTATCTATTCTAGAATGACTTATGGTATATTGAATTAAATTCATTCAGATCTTAATTTCCAAGGAACGAAATGTCGCTTTAGATATATTAGATGAATGTCCAGATTAGATTATGTTTGAAAACTTTCTCAGAAAGCGGTATAGTGGTGCTTAATTTTGTTCGGTATATAATTTATACTGCTGATTTGAATTTTGATATTTTCAACGGTAATCTAATTTAACTGATCAACTCAGGAGCCTAATTTAACGTCCTTAGATAATTTTGTGAAAGCCCAGTGACTTTTAACAGACACAAGAGACGTTCCATTGTTTCCCTGGTGTCCTGCTCTAGACATTTCTTGCAGTCTACTAGACCTGTCAGTCCCATTATATGGGCGTGGGTCGCAGTTTTGTCAGTTTTGCTCTCAGGTAGCTCGTTACATCGGGTTTTGATTTTCTTTACCAGGCTTCTGTCGTATAGACAATGCATTAGTTTCCCAATGTTTATTAGGATTTCGGATGTTAGCCGTACACCACTCTTGGCAATCTCGTCCTTCATTTCATTGCTCTCAATGCCTTTGTGACCTGTTACCCAGTATAATAGTCGTCCTGCCGATTTTGCTCTATAGGCTTAGTATCAGTTCAAGAGCAAACGTTACAGTTGTTCTTAAAGCTCCCGCCACTGAACCCGCTCCATTGGCTTCCGGTAGGTGGATTACCGTACACCTGTCCACCATGCTACTACACCTTAGAACACAAATGGTTTAACAATAGCTGAGGAGCACTAGTGCTTAAGAGAGCGAGAGGGCCCCCAGATTGTGCTGAGCATCTGCCTGTAGACATATGTATAAAGCATTGCCAACTTTCTTCACTCTGTCTTCCACATTGTGCTTTCACAGCAGTTTGCTGTCCAAGGCTACCAAGGTTCTTTGTTGCGGTCCTTGAGAGAGAGTTGTGCCCCAATTTATCGAAGGGTACCTCCTTATAGGAATGTTGTGCTATATCTGTTAACAGGGTATATTAAGACTACCACGAAGTTTGTAACAGTCAAAGGGAATCATCGGAATCCTATAAAACATAATAAATAATCAATATGACGTGCTGAGTCGATTTGCTCGTGGGTCCGATCGTCTGCCTATATAAACTAGTCTAGTCTTTCGGTTTTGAGATATCGATCTGAAAATTTGCACAGGTCCGTTTCTCCCCAAGAAGCTTATTTTTTGTCGTAACCGCCGATATTGGACGACTTTGGCTGCTATACAAACTGAACGATCAGAATAAAAAAAATTATCTTGTTAAGAAAACTTTTTCATTTGACAAGATATCTTCACGAAATTTGGCTTATATTATATTATTGTCCAGGGCAATGATACAATCTTAAAAAAAATTGTTCGGTTCGGACCATTTTGTATTCCGATCTTGCGAAGCATTTGACTGGATTTTCATATCTAGGTATGAAATTGCATGAAACACCCAGTTCAAATTGTTCTGTAGAATATCGTCACACATCATTTCAAATTTCTATTTAGAAGACTTGGAAAGATATTCCCAGAGTCAGTTCAGCAGCAACCAGTTAACAATATTTATATTATTTTATGTGTGTCTTCTTGCCCTCAGATCAAAATTTTACCAATAATGTCTATATTTGCTTCCAACGTAATCAACTTTCATATTGCCCTAAATTATAAATACATCTCGCTTCTCATGTAAGTTCGAAACGAAGAACATCCCTTTGATGTATTATCTGGTCGACTGATAATATTTATTGCTAGTCCTCTATACGTTCCTATGTGCCGTGCTTTTTCTCCCTCTTTTCTTTAATTTACTTAAGTGGTTGTATCCATTTGCAATTATT
Source organism: Bactrocera latifrons (assembly GCF_001853355.1). Lineage (NCBI taxonomy): Eukaryota > Metazoa > Arthropoda > Insecta > Diptera > Tephritidae > Bactrocera > Bactrocera latifrons. The sequence goes on along the minus strand of NW_017537087.1, from coordinate 122,557 downwards.
TTCAAGAGTATTTTATATAGTAAATAAATAAAATAAAAGAGCATTTACAAAATTAATTGTAATTTAATATTCGATGATTCATTCGGAATAGTTTTGGATTGTCTCGATTCTGCAATGGATCTCCACAATGACTTCCGCAAAAATTTGCCTGGTGATGAGGACTTTTGTTTTGCTTAAAATTTTCTCAAATGGAAAAACCAAAACATGTATGTTTACACCAAAATCAGAGTGGCCTAAAACATGTTATCAAAAATATTATTCATTCGTTGACAATCTGATAAATATACCTAAGAATTTCATGCCGTACGGTTCAGTCGTTTCGGAAAAATTTTACTCGTCGAGTCTGCAAACAGCGTTCGAGAAAATCGCGTTATAGTTTTGGGAGCCACTAAGCCAGAGAATTCATATAAACTATTCTTCGAAACTATATGCCAGATAAACTTCAAACTTTCGGAGATTGTTCTGAAATAATGTATATTTTATAAGGGTTATGAAACGAATTGAGAACAGAATGAAAATCTCAAAACCCATTCACTTGAGTTCAAAAAAGAATGTATGTACTTTATGTAAAAAAATAAATCAAAATTGAAATATGTGCAACATTAAATAGAAAACCAAAATCTATACAAATCACTTAAAGTCAAAATTTCAACACTGGACTATCGCTGATAATCTAGTACCACCTCTCCAATCCATATTTGCGCTTTTCGTATACGATGGATGCAATTTCGTGCTATTATTTTCGTGCGAAATTTAGCTGACAATGAAAGGGTTTGCCTCTGTCATTTCGTTGTGTTGCACGCAAATAATAAATACCGCGACAACAAGCATAGCGGGTGACAATTTATCGCTCACCGTTGCGCCAACAAACTACTGCCACTTGCCACTTGCCACTGAAATGGGTTTCTTCTAAGTCTGTGTCCATATTAAATCCGAAACAACAAATATTTTTGGACCATGCTATTGCACACTACAAGTAGCATTCCGCAAATGCCGTGCCAAAGTGCCTGCCATGCCTCCGCTAACGATCAGCCGCAATGTGTGGCGTTTACTTTTTATGTCGCAGGCGCTGGACAAGAGTGTCTAATGGTCATTTGACGTGGCACGGGAGGGAACGAGGCAACATACTAGTGATTGACACGATTTAACTACTGTACTTGGGCTGGTTAAAAATGTGGAAGCTTAGTGACGCTTGAGTGTGGAGAGGAAAACGATTTTATTTTTATTTTTGTTGGTGTGGTGTGCTTGATGTCATATTACTTTGGCCCACATTTAAAGATATACAAAGACTTTTTACAATGTTGCGATTATTTATGTATTTGTTGAATACAAATAGCTTGCAACACATTTTCGATATTTTGCATATATTTACTTATATGTGTTGCAATTTGTGATTTTGTTTTTGTTTTTTCATAAATGCTACAAAATATAGCTGTGCTAAAGAAAATCCATTGTTTTCATGCCAATGTATTATTGGAAAAATATTTAGACAGTTTAAAGCTTACTAGATTTAAAAAAAATGTATTTTGCCAAATAATATACTAAATTCTAAATATATAATCTAAAAATAATAATATTTCCAGGGCTGCAATTGCAAGTCGCAGACGCATTTAACAATTTTGTAAAAATATTCTTCTTAGAAGTCAAAATGAGGTTTTTTTCTAAAATTTTTAGAAAGATTTAAACTTTTAGAATTTAAAAGTGCTGCAATTTGCAATAAAATTTTTTGTTATTCTTTTTTTTTATATTCTTTTCAAGGCACTTGCTGTCAGAGTTAAATTTATTTATTTCAAATTTAGAATTTTAAATCTGATACACATTTATTAAATTTTGTTTTTGTTTTTAGAAGCACCGTTTTTGGGCACAAGGAAATTTTTCGAAATAATCGAAGCTAGTTACTTGGTTCTTCGAATAGCAGAGCTGATTGCATAAATTTGGAAAATGTTCAGATATACCCCAGAACATATTTTGAAACAATGAACATAACCAGCATAAAACTTTTCAGAATAACGAAAAAATAGTATATGTGAGTTGGAGGTAGAATTGACTCACTTTGTAACTTGTACACTTAACATGCCACAGGCTAATAAAACGCTCCCAATTTCTCATCACGGTTCCTCACATGCAATCACCAATCATATGTAATATTCGAAAATTCTGATATTAGTTACATATTAGGGGGTTAGGTCATGTGCTCGCTCAATTTTATTCATCGTACATACACTGTTATGAATAAAACACGCGCTAGTATATTGACCGATATATGTATGTATGTATGTAGGAGAAAGTCATCCGCAAGTTCAAAATTCTTATTAATAGATATATATTGACCAGATGTAACTCTTTTTTGACAGACTGACATACTATTATCTGGAAAGGATCATCTGAGGGTTTCAAATATATATCTCACAGATTGACCGATATTTGCCGTAAAAAATCAACTATAGGTACTGGGGTCCAAATATTCGGTACCTAGGGGCTTGAACAGTTTGAGTCGATTTGGATAATTTTTGGCCATAAGGTGAAATAATCAAATGGAATTCTAAGTAGATGTAGTTGTATTCCGATTTTGTCCTTTTTCGCATTGTAAGATAAGAATGCCAATATAATGTAATATGCCAAATTTGGCTGAAATTGGTCGAGCAGGTTCCCGGATATGTGATTGTACCAAAATATAACACCCTATGCCTAATTACAGTTCTATATCTTAATTTGGTGCTTTCTTATGGCTCTTTATAAGTTTTCGTTTATTGGCGTTTTGTAGACGTGATCATGGTCCGATAATGTACGTCTACGTACTCGTCCTCTCTTTGTTTGCTAAATAACCCGTGTACCAAGCTTCATTACGATTTCAAAATATACTCTAGTTCCAGCTTGCGCCGGCAAAGAAGCAGGCAGACAGCCGAACGGAAACCAGTCACTCGGAATCAACTCGTCTCGCCATACTGATAATTTATATATATTTATAAAATCCTTGCTGAAAAAGTATGAAATATAATGTTAAAGAGATATTTTTTTTACTATCTGAAAAATCGAAAAACAAAAATTATTTTTATTTTTACAAAAACCTCTTAAAAGTAAATAACTATTATATAATAGTATATATAGTATTATATAATATTATATTAAAATACCCTTTCACCTGGCAGAAAATGACACTCGCTCACAAATCTCAATCTTCTTAAAGAGTATATTTTCCAAAATTAATATAAATTTTTGATGTCTGACGGAGAACTTTGAAGTTATCTTTTCGTGCGAATATTGCAAATTGCTTCACTCAGCTCAGTTCAGTAGTAGACATTTCAAGATATCGAGTTTTGTTTGATCTTTTAGTATGCACTCGCCCTTATTAGACGTGTCATTGTAGACATTCTTGTGTCGAAATTCCTTATTTCATTTTTCTAGTATTATAAAATTTAAAAAAATACACTGAACATCAAAGTTGACATGGACACATGGCGCGTTCCTCCAAAGCGTATTTTATAGTTTCTAAAACACAGAAAAGTCATGGGGGCCAAATTTTGCAAACACACTGGCTGTGGAATGGCTCTCGTTTAGTATTTGGCCCAAAAGTCAGTCCGAATTATGTCGTTATTGCAAAAGATTCAGGGATTTTGATAGTTTATGACACTATTTATACCCACAATATTAACCACAAAGTGTTCAGTTGATCCTTAAGAGATTTTGAAATTCTCTGCTATTTCGTTAATGGAAGCAGGACGATTTTCAAGCACTATTTCTTTAACTTTTTCGTTGTTATTGTCAAATATGAACAAAATTAATTGGCAACCAAGGTTGCAAAAAATAAGATTTTTTGATTAAAAATTGGAATCCGATTTGAAAATTTAATTTTCATTCCACAATTTTTGAATTGAAAATTTGCAATCCTGGTGGCAACTCGCATGAGGCAAGTTTTCGTTGACGTTACACCTTTCACTGAATGCTTGTTCGTCTCAAATACTTGTGTTTATGATAAAGTAGACACCCAAAAACAATCTGCAGCATTTTCAATGAAACATAAAATTACCAGCACAAAACCCATTTTTTTCGTAAACAAACTTGGCACGCACTAAATGAAATATGGAAAATATGTAGTAAATTTTTTTGTCGATTAGTTTTACGCGCAGTGGATACTCATATGGACTTCTTCAGCGTCACATCTTTGTACAAAATGCTTCTACAGCGTATTTTCACTAGTATATTTGTATTTATACCATATCAAATAAAATATAAAATCTTCCGGAAAAACTATAAAAACATTAACGTAACCTTTCCATCTTGTTAAAACTAAATAGAAAGCATTTGATCGATCATTAAAGCAATTTATACTACTTTTTTCTCTTCAATTATATGCAATATTGCGCAGAAATTGTAAACTTACTCTTATATATTAAATAACATGGGTGTAGGTGTGTTTTATCATGCTTTGTCAACGTCGCATAGTTGCATAGTAAAAGTAACAATAAACAAACGCCAGTAATCTAAAAGCAATCAATAGAAAGCGTGACATAGCGGCTGTCAAAAGTGTTGTAATGTTCCACACAGCCAGACGGTCATAGTGTGCGCTCTAAAATTTGCATTTCATGTACATAATTATTTGCTAGTTAAAAAAGAAAAAAATTACCAGCGAACATTGTAAGCCCCAGTCAATCACTGGCAGCACCCACAGAATAACAGATCAAATAGCTGTGCGCTAACACGATCACTTAGGAAAAAAAAAAATTAAAAAAGACATCAAAACGATAACGTATAAGACAATAAATGTAAAGCATTTGTCAGGGAGTAACGGTGCGCATTAGTAGAGTTTCGCATGCGCATTCGAAATGAATCAAACGTAGCATGTTGCATTGTATTTAAGATTACATGGATGGGACAACACCCCCATAAATTGAAATATGCATGGACATATGCAAAATAACTTTAGAAAAATTACTAGAAAAAATGTTAACTTCGATTGCACCAACACCATGAAGGGTAAAAGCGACAAATGCCTCACAAGCAATTGCTTTTGATTGGTCGGTCGGACGATTTGTATAGCAGCTATATACTATAGTGATTCGATCTAAATAATTTCTTCGGTGATTGCAGTATTGCCTTACACAGTAAATCATGCCAAATTTCTCGAATATATATCTTAAAAGAAAGAGGTTTTCTATACAAGCTCTTAACTTCAATCGTTCAGTTTTTATGACGGCTATATGTTATAGTGGTCCGATATTGCCGGTGCGGACATATGATCAACTTCTTGGAGAGAAAAGAACATGTGCAAAATTACAGATCGTTATCTCTAAAACTGAGCATCTAGTTTGCATACATACATGGCTATATCAACTTCGAGCTCGACTTGTTGATCATGATGGTATATGTATCATGTAAAGACTTCGTAGCGTCTCTAACATTTCATTCTGCATGTTGCAAACTTCGTGGTAAACTTTAACTGTTCAGGGTATAAACATAAACATAAGTACTGCGCATGTTCGCACGAATGCTTGGCATTGCACAGTGAAAAGCGCCAACACCCGCTGTTTTTCAAATTTAAGCGCTAATGTCTTACCAGCTTGCAAACTTGTCACTCAGCGTCTATTTATTTTTCTACGTTATGTGTGGTGTTACAACGTTTTGACTGTTCGCATCTAATTGGAATCACATTTGCTTTGCCCCTGTCAATCATTTTGCGCTCGCGCCTGTACCTGGTGTGTAGCGGAAATAAAAACCCATTCAAGTTGTCAACATTGGCAAATGAGTAGGCAAAGAGGCCAATGTATTATATTCTATTTTTTATGAATAATATTATTGTTATTATTATTTACGTATATCTGTATATATTATATGTGTATAAGTGTTTTCATTGCTGTTGTTTCCTAGCGTCATTTACTGTTACATATTTTGTACACACACATTTCTACATATGCCCACTATTTTCGCTGCTACTATGTTGCACGTATTACTTTTTTTCTACTTACTTAGCTGTATGTTAATTAAAAATCCAATTTAATTGAGTTCGAAAAGTTCGTAGTGCCGATTTTTGACAGCAGCGTAATGCTTTTGAAGTTCAATCATTTCCTATTACTTCATTATCTTTCACTTTTCCAAATATTACGTCAGTTTTATTGTATGTGAAATTTGTTTTGCAACGAAAACGCAACCTGAGTGGAAGAAACAAGTGTTTGAAATTGAAGCGAAAATTGAATTTTTGATGTAATGAATTGGAAGATTATTATTAAAAGGGTGATGCATTTCAATTTTCCCTACTTTTTTAAAGGAAAACACAGCAACTTCAAATTGGATAATTTATTATCATTCAAAATAACTTTCATTTATGTTTTGAAAACTATCTCTTCCAACTGTTTGTCGCGGCTACGGCTCAGATGGTTCATCCGTTGAGTCCAATTTTAGATGACTCTTTCGAGCGTTTAGACAGGTAACTGGCGAATGGCACGAGTGATGTTTTGCTCCAAGGCCTGAATCAAAGCGGGATTATCTGCATAGATATAGACCATAGAAATATGATGATTCCACCGGCTCACAAACCACACCGTTGTTTTTTTTGGATAAAATGTTAGCTCCTGAATTTCTTCAGGCTTCTCTTCGTCCTAAATCTGGTAATTTTGCTTGTTTGCATACCGATTCAGCGTGAAATTAGCCTCATCTCTGAACAAAATTTGACTCGAAAACTGAAAAAAGTACTTCTACATGGATCATCCAATATATATGTATACTTTTAATATTACAAACATAGAAATAGTAAAAATAAGTAAGAGAAACTTTGTTACGGGCCACATTTATTATGAAAAAGTAAAAGAGAAAGCGAAGGGAAACAGTTTATCAATTTGCTTTATATTTTGAACGATATATTTATATATAGTATATCTCCTTTTCAAGGAAAAATATATATATTCTTCGTGTTACACACGAACTCCGAAACCATTAAAAAATAGGTCACAGTTGCAGTGATTCTGTGCTTCTTTCTAAAAAAAGTTAATGTCCGAAAAAAAATTGACAAAATTTCGGCGTTTTTTTTTTCTAAAAAATGTAAATTTTATCCAAAAGTTTGATCCAAAGTTTTGATATTTTTTATCTACTACAACTCAATTTTTGGTACATCAAAAAAATGATAGACCATTGTATAGATAACTATTATGTATTAGTTATTACCAGTTCAAATCTTATTCGAGCCGATGAAAATCGTAATTAATATTTTTGAAATGAACTTTAAGAGTAAATATTAGCAACTTAACTTCTCACACATCTACTAGCCTAGGGACACAGAATGTCTTGTCAAGAAAAGGCTTTCAAGTTTCGAGAACTGAAAGAATTCATGTCATATGTTAGGAGTGTAGGAGCTACTTGACTAGTTCGTATCTTGCTAGGTATGTATATCTAGTACGTTGTTATTTAAAAAAATGCGAAGTTTACCGGTTTTACATGTTTCAGTCGACCAAAATGGGTTTGTTTCGTTCCATAAGCGAGGTTTAGTTCCTGTAATAAAAAATATAACACAGCACATTATAAACTATGAGAACGATTCACACTGCTCATTATTCTATATTGAATGTTGTCTCATTTAAAATTCAATATCTTTCGCAACAATTTTCTCTTTAGCTCAATAAAGCATTGAAAACCAGAACACTTAAAAGTACATTTACACTAGTTAACTATTGCGAATCGTAATTTTTTTTTTTTTTTTATTTGTTTTGCGTTTGAAATTGTCCCAAGATAAAGATGGGGCCACTGTTTAATTATTTTCCCAAGTGAGTATCTAAACTCTGTCGTTAATAAAAGAACGACTTCACGTAAATCTGATTTTTATAAAAGCTGAAATTTATTATTAAAGTATACCTTAAGATTGTCGTTATTATATTTTTATAATTTGTTTATACATATAAATTACTGCACTTGTTTTTTAAATTAACAGCGTATAATAAGGGGTTAAATGGGTTTACGGGTAAAACAAAACGATTTTTTATTGTCTTATTAATTCTACAACACCTCTAGAATACTGTCCTTTCAATATTGTCATTTTCAAGTTGATTCGAGTAACAGTTTGTGAGACACAGTCTTGAGAACTTGCGTGCTCGACGCTAGCTAGGCTAAGTGTGCCGTCTTTAATCGCGTTCTTCACGAAGCTGTGTTTTTGAAGTCGATTGGCAAGTTTCTCAGCACTATCGATCTGCATGAGATTTTACACAGGCCTTTGAGATACAATTCTTAAGGATTTGGACGAAAAAATGTCGCGAAATTTTCACTGCAATTTTAATTTTTTTTTTTTGTAAAAATGTCTGCCAAATATTAAATTTTCAGTTTTTTTTTCTTATTTCCTTTGTTCGAGTTAAAGTTTTAACTAAAACATGCATTTTTTCATTTTAGACGGTCCTGGAAGGAGCTATCCTTTCCTAAAAAATTCTGAATTTCTTATGTTACCATGCGGATTTGTATTGCGATTTTTTGTTTTATTAAGAAATTCTGCTTTCTGAATCAAAAAACGATTTTATATATTTAAAAATGGAAGATAGGGAACAACTAGTTGCATTTTCATTTTTGTGAATAGTTTTTATTTGAACCATACACAATAGTAAATTTGGTCTGAGATGATAAAACAAAACTTGTAGTATATAAAATTTCAATCACGTAGTATAGAAATGGAGAATCGAAGACTGGTATCTACAATTCAAGTGAACTAATTTAAATTCTGTCAAAATTTAAAAATCCACACAATAAATTCTTTAAAAGTCCCTATAGTCAAACAATTGCTAATAACTTGTACACAGTTAAATTGCTTCCTTAAACTCATGCCATTAATCAGTCGTTCGAAATTGGGCTAGTAAATTAAATTGAAAAATAAATACTATTTCACCAAATATCAAATAAAACTGCAGAAAACTGGAACACAAAACGCACGCTCATAATTCACGGCGCGTAACTGGGGCATCACTTGTGCTTTCACGCTGTGCAAAATATCTGCAAAATAATCGAGAAACTGCGCATCGAAATAGTATGTAAGCAAGCACTCAGCCAACTAACCACATGGCAGATGTGCAAGTTAAACAAAAGTCAGTTGACGTAACAAAACGCAAGCAAAACCAACAATTTTAATTTACCACAAACAGCGCAGATAATCCATCACAATGCTGCTAAGGTGCTTATATATGGTTATGCATGTATTCATATATATTAGGGTAGGTAGAAAAATATTATTATTTACACTTTGTATGTGAAGAATTTTTTTCGGTACAATTGGTCGAAATATTTTGCTCCAAATCTAACTTTTTTGTATTCATAGGAAGTTCCTTTGCTTTTCAGATTTTAATTTACTTTTTTAATAATTGGGGGTACGAAAAAATTTTAAAAGTTGTAAATTGTATGTAATTTTTGTAGGCAGTAGATTTTCATAAAAATATAAGATATGAGTTTTTTTTTATCTAATATTGGGTAGTCTTATATCTCCAGTGTCATATCATATAGTATTGGAAAGGTGAGATTTAATCTTTGAGATGTTGAAAAAAGCGGTTGAAGCTGTTCAAAAACGAAGAAATTCACTATATAGTATTTTGAAATTTTTGTATAAAAAAGGGAAGAATGCCACGCAAGCCACCAATGAAATTTATGAAGTTTACGGAGACGAGGCTGTATCAGTTCGTGTAGCACAACAACGGTTCGCTCGCTTCCGTTCTAGAAATTTCGATGTGAAAGATGCACCTCGTTGTGAACAACGTATCATTGAAAAAGTCGAAAAGATTGAACAAGAGCAGCCATGACATCGCTAAGGAACTTAACATTCTTCATCAAGTGGTTTTGAACCATTTAAAACAGAATGGCTACAAAAAACAAAAAAAAAAGCTCAATGTTTGTTTACCACATGACTAGTCTGTGAAAAATGTATTGGACCGAATTAACATCTGCGATACTTTGCTGAAACGAAATGAAATCGAACAATTTTTGAAACGACTGGTAACAGTAGACGAAAAGTGGATCAAATATAGCAATAATGTGTGAAAAAGAGCATGGCCTAGGCGTGGTGAAGCTGAACAAATTTTCGCAAAACCAGAATTGATGCCTTGAAAGGTTATGCTGAGTGTTTGGTGGGATTGGAAAGGTATCATCCACTATGAGCTGCTCCAGCTTGGTCGAACAATGGATTACAAATTTTACTGCCAACAACTGAAGAGATTGAAGCAAGAAATCGCAAAAAAATAGCCAGAACTGATCACCAGAAAGGCTTCGTCTTCCATCAGGACAACGCTAGACTACACACATCTTTGATGCCTCGACAAGAACTGGGAGAGCTGTGCTGGGTAGTTTTGATGCATCCACCATATAGTTCTGACCTTAGACCATCGAATTACCATTTATTTCGGTCAATGCAGAACTCCCTTAATGGAGTAAAGACGGCTTCAAGAGAAATTTGTGAAAATTACTACTCGCAGTTCGCAGAGAATCTAGAAAAGTTTTACACAAAACACATTTACAAAAATTGGTCGACCAACATGGTACATATTTGGTTCATTAAAACCTAAGTTGAAGTTTGATTAGATATACGAAAAGACTTTTTCGACTAGCTAATATCATAATAATATAAGGAGCTCATATTTCAAAATATTCAATAAATTTTTCAGGGTATAAAGTAAATAAATATAATCGATCTTTTTTGACCCACCTTATTATATATTGTATACTACTAAACTAGTATTTACCACATGAACATATGTATAGATGAATATATGTTTTCGAAAAGTTTATTAAGTGTAACGAACGTGTCAGCATGGTGGGGTTAAGCTGTTAACTTGTTACATAAAATAAGAATTTTAACGCGTGAAATGAAATAATTATGCGTGAATGATATCTTGTAGTGCTAGAGCCATTATGCTTCAATCACCATCATATTAAAAAACCTATATATTTGATTTTCACTCACTTCACCTACTGTAGGTAGCTTTTTAGTTATGTTAGAAAGTAAGTGCACGCACACACTCCTGCCCACAATTGTTATGCAATAGACAAATTCTCTACAATTGCCACCAATTTTAAATGCTATACAATTTACACAATTTATTATCGCATATCACACAGAGCAGAGAATGCCAAATGCATGCAACATGTAATGAAATGCGCCAACAACAACAGCAATAGCAAAAGCTAACATGCTGCGCCAACATACATACTAATGTGCACACATAAACCCAACTACCGCAAACGAAAGACTTAAGCAACGAACCTGCGCGCACCGGCAAACAAGAAACAACGCACACACGCGGCGCAAAGTGAGGTAAATGTTCGGGTGTTTGGTGCAAATGGACATCGGCAGAATGCCCAATTACTTATTTACTCGCAAACATGTGTACGCGCCCCAATACCTTGCCGTTATTGTTCGTTTATCTGCTGTCCATTAGCCATTACAGATTGTTGCGAGCTTTGGCCATCATTGTCGACAGCAGCAATAAAAATAACCAAGTGCGCTCAGCTTTGCTTCGGTAGTATTGTCAGCTTCGTGGCCTATTGAAATGTGCTGCTTGTGGACACGTTTGTCTGTCTGCCTGTCGGTTTGTTTACTTGGTGTGTTCAGCGTCGCTGCACAACAAAACCAATAACAACACAGCGGCTACATTACGGAAATATACCCGAACAAATATTCGCGCCGTCAACGACGATGACAAGAAAGGCAAATTAACGGAAACAGTGTGCGGCGATATGTGCGCCTTTGTTAGGCTAGGCAGGTGCTCTATTGCTCCGCCAAGTTTGCACCCATTAAAATTGAAAATTGGCGACCACGAAAATGTTGCGTCAAATATTTTGAAAAAATAAGTAATAAAGGGCTGAATGCCAAGCAAATATTTTCAAACTATTTTGCAGTTGCTCTTTTTTTTTGTAAATTTTTTAATTATTGTGTTATTTATTGGAAAGTCAAAAAGTCATTTGTCTTCTGATTGTTTTTTGTTTTTTACTTTTTAACGAACTATCTTTTTCTTCTTTATTTGCTTCGAAAACGCTGACCCGGCTAAAACCGAGTTTACAACTACGCGGCAGTCGTTCTTGCTTTCTGCTGTTTGGCGCCAATTGGGGATCCCTGTGTAGCTAGGTTCTTCTCCACCTGATCCTGAGTTCTTCCTCTTCCTCTGCTTCCGCCGGTGGATACTGCGTCGAATTCTTTTAGAGCTGGAGTATTTTTGTCCATTGTTATATAGATAATGTTATTTTAAAGATGTGTTCACAATTCGAACTGAATCGATCCATAACTTTTCGAGAAATCGTGTCCACCGACTTTGAAAACACAGTTTCGAGAAAAGCGCGTTTAAAGACCACGCATTTAGCTTAGCTAGCCTCGACTGCACTATTACTCGGAACAACTTAAAAATTTAGGACAATATTTTGGAGGTGTTTGTAGAATTTAATAAGAAAAACAAAAAAAAAAATCGTTTTTTTTTTTTTTTTTTTTTTTTTTTTTTTTTTTTTTTTTCCCTTAGTCGAAAAAGTTCCATTTCTGCCATTATNCCTAACCCCTTAGTCGAAAAAGTTCCATTTCTGCCATTATGGGTGTTTGTCAAAAATCTGACGACTTGTATTAAGCCAATGCTGAGGATGCTTTTAAAAATAACATTGTATGAAGTAGTGGTTCTGTCTCCTGAATAGATTCAAAGTTATCCATTAGTATGCTAATCACTCAATAAATAACGTTTCGTTTCATTAGTTAGCTTAGTCCTAAGTGTATGGCACTCTCTCCTTTGAACATTGCAAGCTTACTTTCTCTGTATATGTTTGTATAATATTTGTCATAAGCTCTTTCAGGCTAAGACTTGTTTTGAAATTACCTCTCACATCTAGTCCTTCTTGTTTAAGGACTTACATACAATACTTAGTAATGATGTTTTCTATAAGCTAAATTTTTAAGTTCAAATGCAAATATTTCGATTTTCAGGCTAACATTGAAAATGTAAAATCATTTTTTATTTAAGACAGAATTTCTCGAAGAAAACTATTTGGTTCAGTAACCAGAAAAAACAAATTGATTTTACAGTATAGTGTGATTAATAGGCCTTTAGACCTCTTGCTGTGGATTTTTCTCAACTGGTGTGGGGATAAAATGGCTTTTTTCAAGTTAGAAAACCATTTGATTATCGACGTTGTCTCTTATATAGAAAATAGTCCATTTTTGAAACTGCTGACGCCATACTCGTGCAGTGAAGGAAATCCCGTATTTTTGATTAATCTACTTCTTTTTTAGGAATTTATTTGCAATATGAAAAGCAAGTCTTTTAATGCAAAGTTCTCCTGACACTTGAACTAAGCTTTATCATTTCATCCTTCTTCGCACATTATTTCATGAAAATCAAATCAAATGTAATAAAAGCAAGTGAGGCTTGACTCTAGTTCCGGTGTGTGGGTGCAAAGCCGCGTATGCGCTGTGATCGCAGACTCAAAGGTCTTTATATTATATATGTTTTTATATAATATTATATATGACATATGTATTCATATGCAAATGTGACACGCATTTCGTAGTTATATTCTATTGTTGTATTGGTTGCTTGCTTTTGAGCGTAATTTTAACGGCATATGTACGCGTGTACTTAGCAAATTAAAATGACTAAATGACATATGTATGTGTGACACTTTGGCAAACGCTGCAGTTTGCGCATCGCTGGATTGCGGACTTTCTTTCTGCACACAATTTTAGCTATTAAAAATTTTGGATATAAAAATTATGTTACCTTTTGTTGTTATTATGATTTTGTTATTATTGTGATTTTTGAATTGTTATCATCGCGCGATTTTAATAAGCGTTCAGTTTTGTTTAGAATTTTGGATTTTATGCAACTGAAGTGGTGGTTTGCAGTATTATTTTAGTTTTTATACCCTGATCAGGGTATATTTAGTTTGCCAGGACGTTTGTAACAACTAGAAGGAAATGTCGGAGGCACTACAGAGTGTATATATAAATGTATTTTATTAGAAATAATCAGCGAGCTGACACTATTAGGAGATGTTCGTCTGTCTGTCGGTATATACGCGAAGTAGTCCTTCAGTTTTCGAAATATTTAGCTGAAATTTTGCACACATCATTTTTTCACCAAGGAACTTCTCATTTGTCAGAACCGCCGTCATCGGGCTGTTTTAACATATAGCTACCATACAAACTGAACCATCGATATGAAGAGCTAGTATTGAAAACTTTTTTAATTAACGAGATATCTTCATGAAATTTGGAATGAATTATTGTTCAAAGAGAGCTGAAAGCCTCTGTAGCTAGTGCTCCTTATGTTTAATGTATAATAATAATAGTATTATTATTTTACAAATAATAAATAAATAAAATAAAAATATCTAAAGAAGATGTTCAAAGAATCGATATAATCTCCGAAGAAGAAATTGTCAGCTCGGCTCACTTTAGCATATAGCTGCCATACATAAAATAAAAATATCTAAAGAAGATGTTCAAAGAATCGATATAATCTCCGAAGAAATTGTCAGCTCGGCTCACTTTAGCATATAGCTGCCATACAAACTGTTCAAGCCAAATCAAATTATTGTAAGGCTTTTTTTGTATTTGTTAAGGGTATAGCTTTAGTGTAACCGAAGTTAACGTTTTTTCCTTTTTTCTTGCTAATTTACATTTATATTTTTGTAAAATATTTACATATTCGCTGTGCGCGGCAAAACTTGATAACTAGAGCATGCAGAAAGCGGCCGTTAACACGCGAGAGTATTACTATATATGTATGCAATTCAAATATTATTAAATAAAAAATGTGAATAAAAATTTAAACGAAAGCCAACGTTCCAACAAAAATTGGGCAAATTCTGCCAAGTTCGGTCAGTTTCGTTAATTAGCTTGTGGAGTGCGGTTAGAATTTTAAATAAAATTTGCTAATAATATTCTAAGTATTAATTTACATACAAACAGCGATATTTACCCAATATTTCCAGTTATAATTTTCGACAAATTTGTAGTTGTTGTTTATTTTTTTTTTTTTTTTGCGATTCAGCCAATCAACTTGCGAAAAGCCAAAGCGACAATTCAATTTAAGCGATTACTTTTGCTCAGCGAATTCGTTTGCGCTTTTGACTGTCAACTCGGCTGCTTGCTGCTTGCATTTCGAACGGTAAATGGTGACACTTTATGACAGTTCAATTTGACTGCCACTTTAACTTGTTCATTATAAATATGCACTTTTTGATTTTGCTTCAACAAATTGTTATTGCTTTAGTCAACGTTTGCGCATGCGCGCGCAGAATTCAGCTTGTTGGTTGTTGATCGCGCGGTTGGTTATGTCAGTGTCAGCGGTGTGATTGTGCAAATTCTCCAGGTCATTTTTAGAGCTCGAAGACTGGCACAACTGGTTAGCACGTTAATAATTTAGAAAACCCGTAATTGTAATAGCAATAAAATAAAGGTATGGTAATACTTAATATATGGGTTTAAAATGTCGCGACCACACCCCAATTCCGTTATATAACTAACGGCTAAACGGAAATGTAAACCAGTTCACGGCTTGTGCGCTTTTGGTTCTCAGGCACTCATTTCAAGTGCAAATACTATGGATATAAGTCAGCCATTTCTAATTCTGCGCTGTCTATAAATTAGAATAACCGATTATGTAAAATTTAATCATCATTTGTCTTGCGTTTAACACACATTGGCTACGTGTATTGTTTACGTAACATGGTTCAGTATTCATTTTATGCAATTGCCCTGTTTATTTTAATATTTAACTATGAGAAATTGCTTTTTGTTGCTGCTTTTCAATATGTGACTCATTAATGCGAGTGTGTGATTGCTATGCATATTCTACAAATTGATTGCATAAAAAATTCTTTGATATTATTAAATATGTTAAACTATTACGAGGGTGCTTATCGCTGCAGATTAACCACGAGCTGTCTCTCTAATGATATGTTTAATAATCGCTTTTATATTTCCGATTTACCACAATCGACTATGCGGTAACTCATTGTTTGCAAGAAAAACTCAACATTGCATCTCAGAAGGCAAACATGTTTGTTAAAATGAGCGTTAGGAAGTAGTGAACGTTCAGCTCAACAGTACTTGACATAGTGTCGTAAAGGTAAAACTGTGTATGAAAGGAGTATACACAATTTATTTAAGTGAACGAAAATGTTTACTAATTCATAATAAAAAATTTTTGATTTTGCACGGGAGTAATGTGTTTCTTGGAATATTTTTTTTTTGTTTTTGGAATAATTAGAGTTTCATGTTAAAAAAAAAAAAACGTCTTTTGCGAATTTATTTCTGAAATATGCTTCGGATTCGTATTCTTTTGTATATTATAGAGCACACTTTTGATAATATAGGGTAATTTTTTTCGTAACTTTCTTAGTTGATAAACTTTAGACGTGTTTTACTCAAACCTACATTTTCAAAGTCCGTGTTCATTGTCATTTCAAAACGACTTGACCGATTAGAGCTAAAAAGATGTGTATAAGAGACAGACTTGACATTTTGTTTTAAATCATTTAATCTATATAGTATTTTTTTTTTTTATTTACTGGCAATGACAGATAGAGGGTCAGTTAAATTTCAGCTGATGCATTCGTCATGCAATAAACGTGTTTTGCGAACTTTGAAAGCCATTTAAATGTATTTTTGATACTTCATCTAGTCCCATGAACTACGAAGTTCCTAGATACCTGAGATGACTTCTAGTTAAGGCTGGACTGAAGTATAATTGATATTCAGCCTCTCTCTAATGCCTACTTCGTTGCACTTTGGCATGTATCGTCATTACTTAAGCCTATACGACTCGCATGTGATGTCAGTAGGTTGAGTATCCTCCAATTCTTCTCATGCCGGATAATCAGTTTTCAAATTATTCGAATAATTTTACGGCTCTTAAAAAAGTTTAAACGAAGAGCTGATTTGCAATGGTCAGCTGTTTGTGCTTGTATATATACGTGAACTACTCCCCCAGTTTTTAAGATATTTATATTTTTTTATTTGGAAAGATATCTTCACGAAATTAGGCATAAATTCTTCTGAGAAGCAAAGCTATAATCTTCGAACATATTGTATTAATCAGATTGAGCCACTGTAAATAAAAAATTCCACGTACTTCAGTCGAGGTTATGTATTTATTTTTAATTTTTGTAAAGTTTTCGAAAATATTATATAAATTATTATAAATCATTTAGTGCTTTGCACTTGTAGGATACAAATAAATCTTTACAGTATACATGAATTTGCTGCACATGGTATTTTGTGTAATATTTTTGATATTCCCTTTTCGACATTTATATATGTGTATTGATAAGACAATATTGGCTAAGCATTGCGAAAATGTATTGACTTTTTTGCGATGTAGTAAAGATTTCCAGATAGAAATTCAATGATCCAAGAGTTTATCTCGTGTATCACCCATACATAGGGCTTCTTTTGTATTCAGATTTTTGGTTCCAAACGGTTTTTTGTTTAACCTTTAGCTCTTCTGCAATTGAAAAGTGCTTATCTATTGATCGAAGTCGTCGCTTTCCATTATTTAATTGATATTTTTGATAAACAACCTTTCAAAGCGCTATTAGCATTTCCAGACGCTTGATTGTTTTGCGTTTTCATCATTTCTCGACGAAAAATGTAAAATCAATCGTATTTTCCCTTTGCTAGTGCCCATCTCTGGCGCATGCTCAAACCAAACTGAGTCAAGCAATCACAAAAATGTCTGAAAATCTTTACTTTCTCTCCTAACATAACCCGAATGCATTTATACAATTATACAAGTTCGTAATGACTCCTATTAGAAAAATTATGGTTTTCTATCTAATACTTGTATACTATATATAATTTTTGTGCCGTATAAAGCTTTGTAATACCGCTTGGACGTAGTCATTACAAATTTGGACAGGCGTTTTATTTCAACTCAACAAATGTTGAGTTGTTTACACCTCACCTTCTTCCATACAGCTTTTCCAACGCCTGGTAAGATTCGCAACCTTACAGCATGGTCAATGAGGCAATGGCCTGTTAAAATCCCTACAACTGGGGACCTTATTGAGAGCAAAGATTAATCTTGGGCCCGCTCGCATTCTACCGAAAGCGGTTCTAGGGTGACTTTCCTTGTCTTGCTAGTTCATCAGTTTTACAATTTCCTGCGATTCCGCTATGGCCCGCCACCCATACCAGTATTATCATAAAGAATATATAAGCTCTAATTCCTTGGTTATTTTTCTTTGAGAAAATGTTAACGGTTGATAGAAAAATATTTACCAGCAAGAGAAATAACTGCAATTCAAATCAAGGCCAAAGGCGTTAATCACTCAATTTTCGAATGTGCCACACCAAAAACAAAAATAAACGCTAGCAAATAAAATGTAATCTTACAAAGAAAAGGCAGACCGATGAAAATATGCGCCACGTAGATAACGTCCCACATACATGCATCTCTACCATACCATATATACATACAAGTATGTATGTATGTAAGTTTGCGGCCATGTAATGTAAATTTGCAACCACTTTTCAACCAATTAGCCGCCGCAAACAATAACAACGACTAAAAAAACCACAAAGAATTGTGTAATAAATAAATAAAGCAACGAACTCACTATTGATTAGTAAGCATAAAAAGAAACAAAATAATTAAACGTCTACTTGTCAATTTATACATATACATACATATGTATATAGAAAATAAGCTAAAAAAAAAAATACTAAAGCGCGCCAGAAAGAAAAAGTGGAAAATCAACTGGCGTAGTAAACATATTAAATATATATTTTTTGTTTTTTATTTTGCTAACGGCTTAAACCGGCCAAGAAAAGGTGTCGAGAGGAGCGCAGGCGTACTTATGTGCCGCCTGGCCGAATCGAGTTGGCTAGAACTAGAAGTGTACGGTGCACATTCGGTACCGAAAGAGTTACTCGAAGCGGTGGCGATAAAACGCCACTAACGCTATCATTAGTAAGCGCTCGCACGCTTCGCCGTCACAGGAACAATAACACCAATAAAGCCAACTAATGGCTGCACTTCGCGGCCACTTTTAGAAAAGTTTTTTTTTTTTTATTTATTTATTTTTCTTTTATGCAATGCGCCAACTGGTAAAGGCTGTGCTGCGCTCTGGTGTTTGGTGTGCGAACACTCTTCCAACGCTTTTTGTTGCAATTGCATTCGTTGCCAATTGAAATTCATTCTTTCGCGCTGCATGCAGCCAACTCCATTGCCGCGGGTGTGTCACACACCCACTGTGCAACAATTTTATTATTATCCAGATAGTCAGCGCAAAAGAGCCGTTACACATTACAAGAAATACCAACTGGCTTGCAGCATGCACCCGCATGCATGTACATATGTATATCATATACATATAAATATGTAATTTTATGGCGTTTTGTATTCCCATCTGTATTATTATTGTAATTAGTTCTTTTGGTCGATCTAATTAATATTTTTTTTAGAATTTTAATTAATTGCCAGCACCGCTTTTAATTAGAAAGGTTTATATCTCATAGTTACTTGTGCTCATTCTATTTTTCCTTCATCACGTATGGAGGTGCAATATTGATAAGTTCTGCTATTAATTAGCAGCGGTGCTGATATCTATCGCTTGTGTTGAGCAATTATTTGATTTCATTCCACGATAAGTTTTAATTGAAATTCAATATTTAAACGTGTAATTAAGATGTTTGGGTTGGGAATTCAATAATCGGAAAATGTAAACGTGAAATTGTAATAGCCAAGACTACATACACACCCCGTTTTGTATATCAATCTCAAATTCGTACATATGTATATATAACATATTTATAAGAGGTATTAATTATAGTATATAATCGTAAATCTTGGTATTTACTAAACCTCGTGTCTCATTTGTAGTACAAGTTTTGACTTTAGCTTTTCCAATAATTTATATCAGCAACCCTATTCTGTATGACTGCATGACTTCCGGTAGACATTCGTATACTGAAAATTGTATTATAGATCACTGCTATTATTTATGTGTGTATTACTACTATCATTTGTTATAGTATAAAGAAATGTCAAAATCAGGCAACTACTCAGGGTCAGTTGTATTTTACATAATAAATACGCTGAATATATTTATTTGAAAAAAAAAAACACCTCTAAAATATCGGTCTGAGTCGATTAAAAAAAAATTATTAAACCAATCGTTATAATTATTTAAAAATTTTCAAAATAATCTTCCGTCACGGAAGGTATTCTGCGGAATAGCCTTGAGAGACGAGGTGCATGCTGGTTGGATCCTCTCTGACGTCTCAAAATGCTTACCTTTCATCGGAATTTTGAGGCAAGGAAACAAAAAAAGTCCGTAAGTCACATCTGGGCTGTAGGGCGGCTGCGGTAGCATTGGGATGGCGGCCAAGGTTAGATAGCCGTTCACAAGAAAGTCGTTATGAACCGGGCCGTTGTCGTAGCGCAACTTCCAATAGGCTGCGATGCCTTGTCGCACTCAATTGACCCTTCTTTTGAGTCTCTTGAGGACTTCCACGTAAGACTTGTTGACGGTTTGTCCAGGAGGAACAAATGCATTGTGGACGATGCCTTTAATGTCATAAAAGATAATGGGCATCGTTTTCACTTTGGATTTTCTCATCCTTTCGGTCTTCATCAGCGACCTCTTCTCGGCCTCTTTTTTGTTTTTTACCTTTTCTGGTCTTCATGTTGTAAAACAAAACATTTGCTTTATTTATATCTTCAGTTAAATCTAGTAAAATTTGCATCAATACCTTTTAAAAAATAAAGTCTCTAAACTCTGCCCTCTGAAAGTTCTCAAATTTGTCCTGATCGGCTCTTGTTTTCCCATTGCCGATTGTTCTAGCTTTGCTGATTGCTCACGGGTCGCTCGTTCGATCAATCACAACTCGCCACGTCAGTTCATACGCAAGCAAGTAGCACCTGTGAAGATTACGTGAATTCCTCGCGACTATCATAACAACTTGCAACTGCAACTTTCCAACCACCATGTAAGCAAAAGATCATCTGCCCAAGTTTCATGACAATATCACAATTTTTTCTCAAGTTATCGCTTGCTTGGGCAGATGGTCAGACGGACGGAAAGACAGTCACTCGGAATTCAATACCACACATTTAATTGCAGTGTGTTACAAGTAAAGAAAGAAAACAGTAGTATATGCATGACCTCAAAAGTCGGGCTTCTTCAAAGCCGCAACGATATTGAACTTGCACTAATAATCCGTCTGACGATCAAAACAAATTGCTCAATGCAACATTTATAGCAAAACTTAATTTTTTTTCCACTCACATACATACACATCAACTATTTTATTAGATGGCCTAGTCATCCCCAAAGCCATCATCGCGTATGATGGCCTCTGTACTATAAGAGTATGTCTGTCTGCATGGCTGCCAAGCGGATGAATTACAACAGTTGCCTTTAAAAATAAATGAATGAATGAGATATGTTCAAAAATAGATATATATAATACTTGTACAAGTTGTAAGCGTCTGCACGCGCCATCCACTGACGTTTCCACCAATTTTGGTAGCAATCTGATGACTCCAAGTGAGTAACCTCAATTGAAAGCTGCATGAGCTCGACTAAGTAGGTTTGTCGTCGAGCTGTTGTTTTTGTTGCTAACTGTGTTTTAGAGCCGACCACAATATGCTGACATAAATCACAAATGTCATGTTTCGCTATGGTTAACAACTTCATTTCAGAGCGGTCAATGGAATTTTTCAACGCCGCGACTTTTTTGAGATTCTACTGAGGGCGGAGGGGGTCATGTGTATTTCCTATTGACGAAAATGGCAGTAAAATTGTCAATTTAGCCAATTGAACGTTGTTAACGTTGACGGCGGGCGAATTGACTGACACTGTTGGTTATAAATCAAAGAAAATAATATACGAAAACTATAAAAATAAATACCAAAAACAGAAATAGGAGAATAAAAAATCGAAGCTACAATACACTTCACAGCTGAAATTCGTATCACACAAAAAGGTACACAAATATCTTTATCTTGATTTTGATCGGTTGGTTTGTATTTATGTCAACTACATATACACTATAGAGATCCGATCTGAACAATTTGTTTTGAGATTGCAGGGATACCTAGAGAAATAATATGTGCCAATTTCGTGAAGTTATCGCGCCAAGTAAAAAACTTCTCCATACAAGGACTTGATAAATTGAGCGATCAATTTGAACAGCTTTTTGAGGGGAAAAGGACGTGCACCAAATTTCCGATCGATACCCACCAAAATCACTCTCGAGAGAGCTGTCGAGATCTCTTACCATCTCTTTAGTACTTGTCTGACGATTTCCAAGTACCATATCCGCCACTTTCTTAATATTTTTATCAGTCGTCCACAAAGAGGCATGTCTTTAACGATTGTGGCAAACTTCTAACCTGTACAGGCTATAGAATTCATTTTTTTCTAAATCATGCTCGCTTCAATAAACATTTTTGTTGCTATTCTACTATTTATAAATGTTATGCTGGTCGTTAGGCACCGCAGACATATTGAACATATATACATACCTACATTCACATTCCTTTATAAGAGTACTATTGAAGTATACTGTCTACTACATTGCAATGTTTATATGTATGGATTAGTTGAGTACAAGTACAGTTAGCGGGTTCATTGAAATAGCAACGACTGACGTCAGAGTGCCGAAATATTTCAGCTGCTCAAAACCGGTTTCAAATAGAGCAAGTAGAAAAAGTGCACTGGTAGATTTAATTAATTGCATTCGATCTAACTGCTGCATGTTTGTTGCACGCCGCTTATTGTTACAAGCTTTGCAGTCCACCTCGCTGCGGTGCTTTAATTTGCCAGCAGACCGCTCTTTGTTTTACCCACCGCTTTGCTCGCGATTCGAAGGCTTTTCAGCCAGATACTTATGGCTAACACAAAATAAATCTTAGCAAATAAAATTTAACTCAAAATACAAAGATTTTTAAAAATGTTCATAGCAAATCTGGAGTATTGCTCTGTGGTGCTGGTTTTCCATCAGTGATAAAAAAGTCACACAAAAATTTGTCCAATTTTATTGCATTATGTTCGTTGCTTTAATAGTTTTCTTTGCTCTTATCAGTGATTCTAAAGTTTGTAACAAAATTCTGAATATAAAACTGAATTTCATACGATTTTTGGATAAAAAATATTATTTAATAATTTTATTTTGCTATTTTTCTTGATTACGAAATATAGCCTCAGTACTCGTGTACCCTAAAAAAGTTACATTAAGCATAAATATAATTGCATATGACAAGCAGAGTCAATTTGTATATAAGCGAGCTAAGCCCTTAGCCAGCTGATTTTTCGGTACCGATGATATCGGTCCACTATACGATATAGTTGTCATACAAATTGGCCGATTAAAATCAAGTTAAAGAAGTTTTTTTTATTAAATATTTTGACGTGAAGGTCGTTAATGTTTTCAGATGAAGACAAAAAAACAAAATGTTACTAAGAAATGCACCAATAGAGGGTGTTCTGGTTGCTTGCAGTCGAAAGCAGAAGTTCCTCACCTAATTCTATCGATTTGAAAGTGACTATGGCGGATATCAGCCGAGTGTTCATGTGGCGAAGGGTCCAAAAAGAGCGTTCAGAGCTCTAATTCGTCACAGAAAGTTTTTAGAATATGCGACGGAAGCTATGTATCCGTATTATGAATTATGGTGTACAGGTCTACATGGCAATTCTTCAACGTTTCCAATGCAGTAGGACGTAACTTTGTTGTCTTTTGACCTTTGCTTCTGCCCCAATGGCAATGCATACTGAGGCCCTGTAGTATTTTTCACAATATTAGACATTTTTTCGTTTTGTTTGTCGGCCGCAGATTATTGGTTTTTCTTCGTCAACTAACTATCAATTTTTTTCGTGTCTGTCCGATCGAAAATGTTGCTTAGCTTTTTGTCTTGGATTTTGGAACTTTAGAAGCAGGGTATCTATCATATTTGATGCATTTACCAGATCGATGGATTCTTTCAGAAGAATCACGCTGAGTGAGTGAGTTAGAAATGGAATATCACGTATGCAAAAAATTCCAATTACAAATTAAATTTTCATATGGCTTCGATGAGTATCGTTGCTTTTCTGGTTACTTTATATTTTTTCAGAGTAGTAGAATTATTAATAAGCCATTTGGCCCTTGTCCCCCATTTCCCCCTCTGAATCCGCCACTGCGGAGGATAACTCAGCACATCGATGCATGAGAACTCGCATTGTCGTGGTGAAGAGGGAACTATCTTCATTAGTTGGTTTTCCTGATTTCTTGAATCACAATTGGCAACAAATGGTTATGTACCACTCAGAATTTAATGTTCTGCGTTGTTCTAGAGGTATGGCGGCCACATATTCAGTTCTTCAAAAGAATAAAAATATAAAACAGGCGAGCCATACAGCCCACAACTGCTTACTTTTGTGCTCATACGCGCGAATCCGCAATTTACTACCTGTTACAATATCATAAACGTGTTTCGAAGCACCGACATTGTATATTTTTAACATATCTTTCGACCATTCGAGATAAACCGTTTTTTGAGCGATTGACAAATTGTGTGGGTTTCAATGTGAGCATTTTTTTTTACTTTCGAATATTCATACGATATTGAATGTGTACTGGTTCCACTAATTTTTGTAGCTGTCAACATAAGTTTGCGTACAACAAAAATAGTTTCACGGACTCCATCTGGATTTATACGACCTTCGCGAAATTTGTCTTGAAATCACCATACCATCGATAAGCACTGGTTTATAATGTAGATTTATCGTCAAAAATTGAATTAAGTTTATGGATGCATTTTTGTTGAGTCGAAAGTAATGAAAGAATATTTAAAGTTACTGTAAGCAACACAAATTGCCCTCCTATTTCAAAACGCTCTGGGTATGTATAACATCAAAAACATGAAATTTTACGATAACGTTGTGAGTTGATAAATGATAAAACTGGGGAAATCCCAAATCCCGAAATATAAAAGGCATCTAAAATTGCATGCGTTCGACATCTTGAAAGGAACAGTTAGCTACTTAATTTAAGTATATTGTATTGTTATATGAATGTCAAGGATTGAAGAATATATTCTTTCCACTCTTGGTCGAGATCCATTTTGATATAAAACTATTATAATTTTTTCATTTTTTTTGGAGTAAATAATCGTCCTATCTTTCAAATGTCGGCCGCGGCTACGTCTCAGGTGATCCATCCATTTTTCTATGACTCGTTCAAGCATTTGAATTGGTAACTGACGAATGACACGTGTGCTGTTTTGCTCCAAGACCTGAATCGAAGCGGAGTTGTCCGCACAGACTTTAGACTTTCATTTTCTCACTGGAAAAAGATATCACGCCGTTATCACACGATCTTGGTGACCAATCGACTGGCTCAAAACATGAAATTATCTGCACACCGAAGTGTTTTCTCAATAAATTCATTGATTGATGCAATGTGTGGGAAGGTGTAAATGACACCGCCTTGCTATCGCCAAGATCACCAATTTCAGGCATCAAATATTATACCATTGACGATTATGTTCTCACCGGCACTCATTTTTGTAATAATATGGACCGGCCAAAAAACCACACCAAACACTTTTTATCGGGATAAAATTACAGCTGAGTCAAACCACGTCAAGTGGTCCATGGAAATTATGAAAAATCTCCGATTTTGAAAACTAGCAGTTCATTAGGAAGGGGACCAGACGCATACGCCGTGATATAAATATTTCGTTAAAATTATTACTATTATTATTATTATTATTATTTTTTTTTTTTTTTTGTTAAAGTTATTGAAGGTTGAAATTTAGAGGAGGATAAAATTGTAAAATTATTTTCTTATAAACTATTGGAGATAAATCGCTGAAATGACGTCAAAGAAACATGTTCGTGTTATTCAAAATTTTCATGGACCTCTTGGCGTGGTTTGACCCAGCTGTCATTTCATCCAGAAATAAGACACATATATGTAGACCTATTAAGCCAGAATGGGATTCATTACTGAAAAAAAAAAAAAAAATTGATTCGAAAACGTCGGGTCTTCTTGGTACTTTTCAAGAGGCCATAGAGCGAAGCGATGTTACTTGGGCAGTTCGATCTGTACATAAAGGTTTTTGAAGAAAGGCGTTATGAAAAACTATTGTAAATTATACCTTGATTTAGTGTTCTATCCTCCATTTTTTGCAATAACTTTTAATTATCATTAATAAATTCATAAAAACAAAACATTTTTCAATTTATAGATATAAGTATATTATTGTACATAAATCCTTCAAAAGACAAAACAAATATTCGCATAAACTCGGATTTCCTGTACTGATGTCAGAAGTAATAATAACAATTTTGAACAGCGTTAACCAAAATAAATGCTCATTCACACAATTCGCAACGTAATAAATAAATCTGTGTAGTAAACATTGAAATTTATGCCGCACGTGCCACGTACGGCAACAAGCTTGCCTCCAAAGACTAGCCATAAAACGCTGCAGCTTTTGACCGAGTATAAGAGATGAGCAGCAGCGCCAACAGCGCACTGTCTGGCAAATTGAGGGGCAGACAAATATCAACTTAGGCAGACAGCCCCTCAGCGCCTATAGATGCCCAAGTGGTTGCATGAATAGTTGAATGGTGGAATCCATTACAGCTAATTACCATAAATCGTTTCGGCGCGCTGCACGATTCGCGCCAATAACGGCTAAGGTAAAGTTGTACACGTAGTGATAGACAAGTAGGATGATATGAGAGGGGGAGTTTGAGGATTTTTTTCACAATTTTTACTGTTGTTGTAAGAGACGGGTTGAAACACGCGCTTAAAATCGGTAGATGTTGTTTTCAGCAAATTTTTGCACGAGCTACATATTTTTTACGTTAAACAAAATTACATGCCGCATATATAACACACAAACACACACACATACTTAACGGATATGTTGCACATGAAAAAACCTAAACACTAAATCACTTAATTTATATGATTAAATTCATTATGGAATTTTACCGTTGCACTTGCACTTCACTTATTTTGCTATTGTTTTTGCATTTGCTTGCAGATGAAGTCGTTGACCTTGCAGCTCATCACGTTACTTCCGTTGCTGTTGTTGTTGTTATTACCGACACAATACAGCCAAAACATGGTTGACGCAGCGGCGGAAGGGGAGCAGATAACTTCCGCTCACATTAGTAAGCGTACCACATCGACAACAACACAACAGCCACCATCGTTGCGTGCGCC
This sequence comes from Bactrocera latifrons, assembly GCF_001853355.1. Classification (NCBI taxonomy): domain Eukaryota; kingdom Metazoa; phylum Arthropoda; class Insecta; order Diptera; family Tephritidae; genus Bactrocera; species Bactrocera latifrons. Next base: position 95,400 of record NW_017537087.1, on the reverse strand, counting down.
GCGACTCATGCGCACAGCGCGCCCTACCACGGTGATGACGCATCCGACAGCAAGAACAAAAACAACAACCAACAAACCTGCAACACTCAGCACATCGAAGCAACAGCCATTGACGCAAGCGGCGCGTCGTGCGGCGTCCAACTTTAAAGCCACTGCAGCAACGACACCGCCATCAATACACCGCCCGACACGCGGCGCTGATGAGAGTGCGCCGACAAATGTGCGCCAAAATCGTAGCTTTTTGAGTGCGGCAGCGACGCAGAGCATACAAAATGGGAAAGCAGATGCAGTGGCGCCGGTCGGTAGGAGTGTTGATGCCAGCAAGACAAACAAACAAATTGACAGCCGCCAAATAAAGCGTGTCGCATACAAGAACAACAATGCAGGCCAACAACAACAACAACAAGGCATCAGCAACAATAGCCATTATCAAAATGTTAGCACCGATGGAGTGCGCACGAGCGCTGTGACAAGCACAGCTAAAGTGCCGGCAACGGCTTCATTGTCGCCATCTGTGACTTCGACAACAACCATTAGCAGCGGCGCGTCACATACTACGTCATCAACTGATTCCAAAGCAAGCGTTGCGATGACGAATCATCACCAGCAGCCGCCACTCCAGCGCCAGTCAAAACAAATCGTCAACTTTGCGGCGCGAACCAACGTGCAACGCGAAACGCCAACACTGCAGACAGCCGACAATGGCGCTGGCACGGCGAATTCGACGCGTCTGCCGCAGACACCAAAATCGTGAGTTGCCTTTTTGGTACATTTTTATTTTTAGCAAAAACAAACAAACAAACAGACGTACGAAACTCAAAGTGATTGGCGATTTACGATTCGCATTTTGTGATTTACAGCCAGCTAACGCTAGTGAGCGTTTCATTGTTTTATTTTTTGTTGTTGTACACGTGATTTGTAATAATAGTGGGCAGTTGCGGCTATTGCGGGTCAAGCACTATCGTTGTAAACGGGTGAATGCGAATTTAACGCTTTAATAATCAGCTCCAGTTCCGGGGCCTTAAAGGAAAATAATTCGACGATTTCAAAGCTAAGCTTAATAAGCGGGGCGTTGCCTAAGTACTTCAAGTGAAATAAGATTTCATCTGAAATTAAGTAATTACCCCAACGAGTGCGATAAGCAACTCTGCCACCTTAGGTATACCAGGCTATTGAAGGCTTTTAATAGTTGTTTATGGGATTCTTAAGTAGCCGTAGTTATATAGTAGACTAAAAAGTACTACTATGACCAAAAAGTAAGATGAATTTCTTCATAAAATGTAAATTCGAAATCTTTTTCAATTCTTTTTCAATTTCGCAGCAGTAGGAATATTTTTTTTTCCCGGTGTCGAATTCCTGGTCTTCTTCGAATGGAACTTGTACGGGGTCAAATTAGACGAATACGATGATTACGGGACCATATGTGCCGAGAAGGGTCGAAAAGCCAATACAGTATGGAATGCCAAATGATATTTCAGCGAGGTCTCTAATTGTCAATCTACGATTTTGAAACATAAAATTTTTGATTTTTGGACTGATTCTCGTCGGTAGAGGTTGATGATCGACCAGATCGCGGTCGTCTTTAATGCGTTCTCGGTCCGCTTTGAACTAAACTGGTTCAGAAGGTTGCAATAATATTCAGAACTAATTGTTTTACGAGTTTGCAAGGAATCCACAAACAAAATTCCTCTCGCATACCAAAACAGTGATGCCACAACTTTCTTGGTCGATTTCCGGACACGAACTCTTTTCGAAGACGAACAAACAGGTTCACACCACTCTTTAGCCTCTTGTTTTTATTTAGGAGCAAGGTGATAGACCCAAGTCTCGTCCATAGTGATGAATCGACGCACAAAGTCAACTTTATCCTTTTCGCATGAATCAAATTCTTAGTATATTTTTATGTTTGAACATAACAATTAAAAGTTTCGGAACTAGAAGAAGCCAATCAGCCACATTCTCAGCTTCCTGGTATGGAGGATAACAAGATATTAAAGAGTTGCATGAATTTTCTTTGTTTTAGTTGTTTTAAGAGCATTACTTTCATGTTGGGCAGTTGGTCCGATACAGACTACATTTATACACATACCGTCTCACGGTCAAACTTTACCGACTTCAGATTTCATTATCTCTTATACCAAGGTTCCAGAAACATTTTTCCTTCTTCAATCACAACTTAAGGTTACCACATCTAAAAGAATTATCATCCACGCAGATGTGGAGTACAAATAGGTCCACCATTTGGAGAATTATTATACATTTTCAGTTTCTTGTATGTTATGTATTATTTTTCTGTCACTATTCGTTGTTCATTTCAGACCACGCATGATCCATCGTCTTGTAGCAGGTCACATTCAAAATGCGGAAGGACGTTCCACCTATCAGGTTTCGGCCATCACAGCCAACAGCACAACTAGTAATTCGACAACGCAGAAACCCGGATATCAATACGTGCGCACCAAAGGAGGACAACTGGCCATGAGCAGTACATATCGTTTGACGAAAGTCAGCACAACCGCTGTCACACCAACGCATACAATTACAACTACAACGGCGACCCCATTTCATATGAAAACCGAACGCAAAGACACCACATTGAATGATGATGATAATGCAGATGATGAAGCGTTGTTGGAAGATGACGGCGATTTCGATAATTGGGATAACGGTATATTGCGTCTGAGTGCCGGCTCAGGCAAAGAGAACACCGCTAAATCGAAGAAAAGTAAGGACGAATCAAAGAAGACACTTTCTGATCAAGTACGTGATGGCAAGTATGGGCTAATAGAAAAGGAAATATTTCGACGACCACCCAAAAGACCCGGTGTTATTAGTTATTTACCGAACAAGGAGACACCCATAGATAATGAACGCACATTTGGTGGTCTCCATGAAGAGGACATCTGGCTGGCTGAGGATCATTTGCTTGTAATCAAGGGTGGTAATCTCAATGAGGGCGAACCGGATGAACCGTGGCCTCCCATCGATGATTACGATGCACCCGGTCGTCAAATCAAAATACCACCGAATCCAAAAGTCCCGCCACCATTTCCCGTCCAGCTCGAGGAGAATGGGCCGCTACAGTTTATCGGAAATAATAAATTCACGGTCGTCTATCCGATCGCTAACGAATCGATACCAGTTTATCCCGCCGGCGCGGAAGCCAACTACCCATCAACCGAAAGTGACAGTGACAACGAGAAAAATCTTCTTACCCGGCCGGGATCGACTCAAGATACTGCGCAAGGCGAACCGGGTTACAACTACCCGGCGCCCTCTCCGCCGTGGCTATATCACAACCAAACATTCGTGAATCCCTTCTTAAATAATGCACGACCCATTACATTCCCAAATTTGGGTCCATTCACTTTTGCACACAACGGTTCTTTGGACACTTCGAATGGTACCGATTACTTCGATGAAGATGATCCTTCATTGTATTATCCGCCCGCATATACCTTTGTCTATAAGAGTAACTACACAAATCCAGTGCCGCCGGGTCCCTTAGTGCCAGGAATTGTTCTACCGCCACCCGCCAATCAATTTAGTCGTTTAGAGAAACCAGAAAAATTACATACGCCTTCAAGACATCGCGGTTATGGCACACCTTCACCCACCACGAGTACAACAACCACCACCACAAGTACTACTACTACTTCAACAACTACGACCTCAACCACAACTGAGGCGCCGCATCGACCAAAAGTTATTACGAAAATACATCAGTATTCTCCCAAAACGATTATCATTACACCAGAGCCACCGCATGCCGGACAACATGTGCAACCGACCAAACAACCGCCACCACCCCCGGCACCCACACCAACTGCGTCACCACCAGAATTCATTCAGGCTATACCTGTGCCAGTGGCAGTTCACATACCCATCTTTCCATCCCACAAATATCCGCAATCGCGTCCGAATGCCATCGCTTATGAACCGACCACACCGCGTAACAATCAGGAACCACTTTCGAAATCCAACCCCATCTATTATGAATATTTCGAGGCTAAGCGTCAACCTAACGGCGTTACTACAAATGTTATCGATGATTTCCTCTCCACTACCGAAAAGCCGGTACTGGCTAAACCAATAAAATTGTATGCAACCAGCAAACGACCCTTTAAATCACAGCCTCAAAATCAACGCAACTTCTTGCCACCACAACGGCCGTACCTGCCACAAGATGTGGTCTATATCACACCTAAACCGGAAGCGGTGCGCTACAAGCGACCACCACAAGTGCCGATCGAGCCTACCGTCTACAAACCACGTCCCCTGGAAAACTTTGAAGAGGAGGTGAATGCGATACGCGAAACGCTACGCTACTACCAAAATCAACAGTTGCGCGACAACAACATACCACGCACACCCAAAGCCAAACCTATATATGAATTCAATTTCGATGCGTCAAAGAATTTGGAGCCGGTACAACCTACAGCCGGCGCTGAAGACTTCCAACCACCAGCCGAATATGATGAAGCGCCCTTCAAACCAATGGTCACCTATAGTCCACCCGTAGACGATGAGAATTCTTTCCAAGCCATTAATGTAGAGAAGGCGAATGCGCGTATACAGCAGCAGCAACAACAGCAAGAAGAACAATACTCACAACAACAACAGCAACAAGCGCGTTATCAGTCAACCACCACACTCGTGCCAATACAACCCGATACACCTTACCAACAAATTCCGCCTCTACCACAAGGGCGCTCGAAGAAGTTGCGCTTAGGCGCCAAATATTTACAACAAACACCACTGCTGCCCGAATACCGCTCAGCCGAACCAGAGCTGCGTCAATACCCAGGTAACCAGCGCACACATGTCACCACGCAGGCACCTTGGGTCTCATTGAATCAACAACAAGAGCTGAATGAGTATGCCCAACCGCCGCAGTACCAACGCATTGAACGGCCACCGGTAGCTTTCGCACCCAAACAACGCGGTTTCAATGGCTACTACTACGGTGGTCCGGCGCTGCATGCGCGTCAAAACAACCGCTTCTACGAGGAACCATTCCAACAGCGGCGCGTCATCAACTACCGGCAACCACCGCCACCGCCGCCGCCACAGTCTAATTATCAGCAGCCACAGCAACAACCACAAACGCTGTGGAGCTTAGAGAACGATACATATGTGAATTATGCGCCCAATCGGCCACCGCTCAATCCGGACGCGGAATACATAAATCCCTATCAACCGGCCTTACCGCAAGGTCCTTTTCCGCCGCAAATACAACGTTATACAGCGCCACAACAACAACCAGGTCCAGCACTATCACACCAAGCGCAATACTATGCGCCACCACAACTACAACAACAGCAGCGACAGCAACAACAACAGCAACTGCCGCCAGCACGTCAATATCAACCGCAAATTCCGCTGCATCGTGACATTTTGGTCAACTACCGACAACCATTGCCACCCATCAACCCGGACAGTGAATACATATCACATCCGCAAGTGGTGCGGCCACAAGCCTATTCACCGTTATACCGTGCGAACGGATTTCAGCGCCTGCCACCACAACTGACGGCCACGGGCGAGCAGGACGGTCTCTATTACATAGCGCCGAAATTTCGACGCTCCAACAATAGCAACGGCAGTGGTAGAAGCAACAATGAAAGTAACAGCAACAACAACAACAGTGGCAACAATAACAACAGTAACAACGACAACAAACATAACAGTGACGACAGCAGCAACAGCAACGACAGCCAAAGTCATGGTGAAGAGAGCGGCAAAACGAATGCCAGCACAAATACGAAAACGCCAACGCGCAGCAATAACGGTAATGTTAATCACTAAACAAAAAGTGGCGGTGTTAGGAAAAGCGGCAAAGCCTTTTTATTATAGCTCTGTTTGATTTGTGGTGTAAGTGTCAGCGTAAGGCCACGCAGCGCGGGTGTGTCTGGCTGAGTGACTGTTTGATGGAGTGCTTGAATAATTGAATGAGCACTTTTGCGTTGCTGTGCGTATAACTGTGCTTTAACGAATGCCTACCTTAACAGCTTGCGTTGCACCACCTGTATTTATTTGCCCGCCAACCTGCCAATCTACGAATCGCTCATTAGTACTAAGCGCACTGCTTATACTTCGCTAACTAACAGCCGCAGCGAAGTCTAGCGGGCCGTAAGCCGAATTGTAAGCGTTTCAAGTTGCCACAGCGTCGTTGCTTGTTTGTTGTGGGGCACATGGGTAGTGGGTAAGTGTAGCAATTTATTAACAAATAATACTGACACATTTATTTTTATATGAATTTAGCTGCAACACATATTTTGGTGATTAAATATGAGTGCTCGTATACGTCAACCTAAGCGCTTTTGTTAGCGTATATTATTTCTTTAATTTAGCGATATTTCAATGACAGTTGCCTTCTGAATCAATAAATTCTAAATCCAGACAAATCGGAAAAAAATACACAACAGCAAAAAAATTAGAAAAAAATATGTGTAAAAAAATTTCAAAATTTCTTAATAAATAAAAAAATTCAACCAAACTTATCCTAGCAAAATTCTCCTTAGTTAATATTATATATTATGCGTTGTGTCTTTATTGTATTTGTCTGCATTTTGAATTTATCGATTTCAATTTTTGGAATTAAATGCTAAACTCTAAAATTATATTTGTATTGTTTGCCTCATGTCTCATCATCATCATTTAAACTTATTGCTAATATTTTTATACTATCTGTACGACCAATGATTTTTTTTTAATATTTTAGTCGAAACGAGTGATCTTCTATTGAAACAAATCCATTTTTATTGTTCGAAAAATTCTGTAAGAAAAATATCATCACACATTATAACCGTTTATTTACACAAGTTTTGAATGAATATAATGAGAACTCACATCACGTTTTATAGTGCGTTCCAGCTTTCATAATATTTACCTTTCCAATACTATTTTCCATGAGTAAAACTTTCATATCTGATCGCAAGTACTATATACATAACTTTAGGGAATGGTAAGGGTTTTAAGGTAAAAAAAAAAAAAAATTCTTTTTAAAAATAATAAAATACAATTTGCGGTGTTCATCTTAACTCACTGGAAATTATCTGAAAATAAAAAAACCAAGGAAATTTGTAAAATTATAATCAAATTTTTCTCCCAATGTTCTTTGATAATTTTTTTTTCTTTTCAAAATTTTTGGCCACCATTTAAAGTGTAAACTCTTAATTTCTACTAAAAATTCCGCCAATTTGTGGGTGAAATATATCCTTAATGGAAAAAAAAAAATTATTAAACGTTGGAGGGAGGGAAATGAATCGGTCAAGTAGTTTTGAACACGTACTTCGAAAAAGTAGTTTTGAGAAAACCACGTCTAAAATTTTTAAACTAAAAAAGAGACGAAAAAAAATTACTCTATATTGTCAAAAGTGTGCTCTATATTGTACAAAAGATCCTACCGTTAAGCGATAATCTAATCTACCAGGCTTCCAAAATTGCCCAACTAAAAGCTAAAAGCTATGAAATATATTTAACTTTGAGAAAGCACCACTGTTCGAACAACATTTCCTCAGCAGCAGTTTTGATGTAATTGTATCAATAATCAATAATTTTTATAACTAATTCGACTCTGAAACATACTTTTTGTAATTAATACGATTCTGAATAAGTTATTAGCTTCTTAGGTTTTATCAGCACCACTTCAAGTATTTTCTTATGCTTCGTAAGTTTTTGATTTAGGCTGTGGACTGCTTTCTTTCTTAAAACATTCCGATCAGCTGCAACTGGTATCCCAGAAAAATCGTCCATTCCAACCATTACAAAAGGTTTGCTTTCAAAAAAATTATGAAAATGTATTTAAAAGGCTGTGCGATTAGGTAGTGTTAAAAAAAAGAAAAATAATTAAATACATTTAAAAAAATATAAGCTGTTT